>NW_028321628.1:0-78167 GCF_062004578.1 Staurois parvus | reverse complement strand
TTCTTGTTAAATATTTATAGAGAAGATGAAAGAGTTTGTGAGATGGAGACGTCTGGCAGCGCCGCGCCTGCGGACAATCCGCCCGATCTTCATTATAATTGGAGAAGTGTGACAATAATACCCAGACGGGGGAGGAAGTTCGAGGAGACGGGAAAATTCGTTCCAGAATTACCTGGAGAGACCCAGCAAGCTGTGACCACCAAGAACTGATATGACCGTACAGCGGGGGAGGGGCTTTTCATGGGACGTCAGGCACTGATATGACCTGTGTCACCACCGTACAGCGGGGGAGGGGCTTTTCATGGGACGTCAGGCACTGATATGACCTGTGCCACCACCGTACAGCGGGGGAGGGGCTTTTCATGGGACGTCAGGCACTGATATGACCTGTGTCACCACCGTACAGCGGGGGAGGGGCTTTTCATGGGACGTCAGGCACTGATATGACCTGTGCCACCACCGTACAGCGGGGGAGGGGCTTTTCATGGGACGTCAGGCACTGATATGACCTGTGTCACCACCGTACAGCGGGGGAGGGGCTTTTCATGGCAAACCGGCACTGATATGACCTGTGCCACCACCGTACAGCGGGGGAGGGGCTTTTCATGGCAAACCGGCACTGATATGATCTGTGTCACCACCAATACCGTACAGCGGGGGAGGGGCTTTTCATGGGACGTTGGGCACTGATATGACCTGTGTCACCACCACCGTACAGCGGGGGAGGGGCTTTTCATGGCAAACCGGCACTGATATGATCTGTGTCCCCACCAATACCGTACAGCGGGGGAGGGACTTTTCATGGGACGTCAGGCACTGATATGACCTGGGGGAGGGGCTTTTTATGGCAAACCGGCACTGATATGATCTGTTCCGTTATCGGTCTGGTATGATTTTTGCACGCCATTCCGTTATCTGTCTGGTATGATTTTTGTACGCCATTCCGTTATCGTCCGGTATGATTTTTGGACGCCATTCCGTTATCGTCCGGTATGATTTTTGGACGCCATTCCGTTATCGTCCGGTATGATTTTTGGACGCCATTCCGTTATCGTCCGGTATGATTTTTGGACGCCATTCCGTTATCGTCCGGTATGATTTTTGGACGCCATTCCGTTTTCTGTCCGTTATGATTTTTGGACGCCATTCCGTTATCGTCCGGTATGATTTTTGCACGCCATTCCGTTTTCTGTCCGTTATGATTTTTGGACGCCGTTCCGTTATCGTCCGGTATGATTTTTGGACGCCGTTCCGTTATCGTCCGGTATGATTTTTGCACGCCATTCCGTTATCGTCCGGTATGATTTTTGGACGCCATTCCGTTATCGTCCAGTATGATTTTTGGACGCCATTCCGTTATCGTCCGGTATGATTTTTGCACGCCATTCCGTTTTCTGTCCGTTATGATTTTTGGACGCCATTCCGTTATCGTCCGTTATGATTTTTGGACGCCGTTCCGTTATCGTCCGGTATGATTTTTGGACGCCGTTCCGTTATCGTCCGGTATGATTTTTGGACGCCATTCCGTTATCGTCCGGTATGATTTTTGGACGCCGTTCCGTTATCGTCCGGTATGATTTTTGGACGCCATTCCGTTATCGTCCGGTATGATTTTTGCACGCCATTCCGTTATCGGTTCGGTATGATTTTTGGACGCCATTCCGTTATCGTCCGGTATGATTTTTGGACGCCATTCCGTTATCGTCCGGTATGATTTTTGCACGCCGTTCCGTTTTCAGTCCGCTATGATTTTTGGACGCTGTTCTGTTTCCGATGATTTTCGCCTGTCAGTCCAGGGAGGACCACCAGGGTGCAGATGTGGTGATTGTCCCTTAGAGGGCGCTGGCGTGCCACGCCGGGTGGTGACCTATTTCTCCTCATCTCCCAGCGAATTCCGATCACATTATTCTTCGCAGTTAATAACCGCGTCAGGCGCGGCGAGGAATTTCATCTGTCAGTAAAATCCGATTACTAATTACCGTCTTTCAGGTGCGCTAACTGTAAATTAACCTTTCTTCCCGCCGCGATATCATCTAAAGTGTTTCTGTTTTATTTCCCGTCCTGATCGCCGCCGAGCCCGCCGCAGAATGACAATGTATCCAACCGGCGAGCCACGGCGTTACCAGCATGACCCTCACGTGTCCCGGGGTGTCCGTTCTTTTATTGTGGAAGACGATGCGTCTGACTTCTCATCGAATATTAATGGCGGATGGCGGGGGACCCTGGAGAGACGAGTGCCGTCCACCGCCGAGAAAACACACATTTCACCGCAGGAACACCAAATTCAAAGATGGAGGCTGACCGCCAACCATGCCGCAGATTACCAACCGCCAACCATGTCGCAGACTACCAACCGCCAACCACGCCGCAGATTACCAACCGCCAACCACATCTGCAGATTACCAACTGCCAACCATGCTGGAGACTACCAACCGCCAACCACGCCTGCAGATTACCAACCGCCAACCACCCCTGCAGATTACCAACTGCCAACCACGCCACAGACTACCAACCGCCAACCACACCTGCAGATTACCAACTGCCAACCACGCTGGAGACTACCAACCGCCAACCACGCCGCAGATTACCAACCGCCAACCACGCCTGCAGATTACCAACCGCCAACCACGCTGGAGACTACCAACCGCCAACCACGCCGGAAACAACCAACCGCCAACCACGCCGCAGACTACCAACCACCAACCACACCGCAGATTACCAACCGCCAACCACGCCTCAGATTACCAACCGCCAACCACGCCTCAGATTACCAACCGCCAACCACGCCTCAGATTACCAACTGCCAACCACGCCAGAGACTACCAACCGCCAACAACGCCTGCAGATTACCAACCACCAACCACACCGCAGATTACCAACTGCCAACCACACCGCAGATTACCAACCGCCAACCACACCACAGATTACCAACCGCCACTTAATTCTACACTTCGGGAACACTCGCCCTCTTTCCCTCTCCCCATAGACGTCTCTCGCCCCCCCTTCTTGCCCTCTTTCCCTCTCCCCATAGACGTCTCTAACCCCCCCTCCTTCTTGCCCTCTTTCTCTCTCCCCCTTAGATGTCTCTAACCCCCCTCCTTCTTGCCCTCTTTCCCTCTCCCCCATAGACGTCTAAAACACCCCTCCTTCTTGCCCTCTTTCCTTCTCCCCCATAAATGGCTCTCACCCCCCTCCTTCTTGCCCTCTTTCCCTCTCCCCCATAGACGTCTCTCACTCCCCCTTCTTGCCCTCTTTAACCCTCTCCCCCATAGACGTCTCTCGCCCCCTTCTTCTTTCCCTTTTTCCCTCTCCCCATTAGATGTCTCTCACCCCCCTCCTTCTTGCCCTCTTTCCCTCCCCCATAGGCATCTCTCACCCCCCCTCCTTCTTGCCCTCTTTCTCTCTCCCCCATAGATGTCTAAAACACCCCTCCTTCTTGCCCTCTTTCCCTCTCCCCCATAGACGTCTCTCACCCCCCCTTCTTGCCCGCTTTCCCTCTCCCCCATATATGTCTCTTGCCCCCCTTCTTCTTGCCCTTTTTCCCTCTCCCCATTAGATGTCTCTCACCCCCCTCCTTCTTGCCCTCTTTCCCTCCCCCATAGACATCTCTCACCCCCTTTCCTTCTTGTCTTCTTTCTTTCTCCCCCATAGATGTCTGTCATCCCCCCTCCTTCTTGCCTTCTTTCCCTCTCCCCCATAGACGTCTCTCACCCCCTCCTTCTTGCCCTCTTTCCCTCTCTCCCATAGATGTCTCCATAGATGTCTCTAACCCACCTCCTTCTTGCCCTCTTTCTTTCTCCCCCATGGACGTCTCTCACCCTTTCATTCTTTCCCTCTCCCCCATAGACGTCTCTCATCCCCCCTCCTTCTCGCCCTCTTTCCCTCTCCCTCATAGACGTCTTTCACCCCCCTTCTTCTTGCCCTCTTTTCCTCTCCCCCATAGACGTCTCTCACCCCCCTTCTTGCCCTCTTTCCCTCACCCCCATAGACATCTCTCACCCCCCCTCCTTTTCCTCTTTCCCTCTCCCCCTTAGACGTCTCTCACCCCCCTCCTTCTTACCCTCTTTCCCTCTCCCCCTTAGACGTCTCTCACCCCCCCTTTTTCTTGCCCTCTTTCCCTCCCCATAGATGTCTCTCACCCCCCCTCCTTCTTGCCCTCTTTCCCTCTCCCCCTTGGACGTCTCTCACCCCCCCTTCTTGCCCTCTTTCCCTCACCCCCATAGACATCTCTCACCCCCCCTCCTTCTTGCCCTCTTTCCCTCTCCCCCAAAAACGTCTCTCACCCCCCTCCTTCTTGTCCTTTTTCCCTCTCCCCCTTAGATGTCTCTCACCCCTCCATCCTTCTTGCCCTCTTTCCCTCTCCCCCTTAGATGTCTCTCACCCCTCCCTCCTTCTTGCCCTCTTTTCCTCTCCCCCATAGACGTCTCTCACCCTCCCTCCTTCTTGCCCTCTTTCCCTCTCCCCATTAGATGTCTCTCACCCCCCTCCTTCTTGCCCTCTTTCCCTCTCCCCCATAGACGTCTCTCACCCCCCTTCTTGCCCTCTTTCCCTCACCCCCATAGACTACTCTCACCCCCCCTCCTTGTTCTCTTCCCCTCTCCCCCATAGACATCTCTCACCCCCCCCCCTCCCATTCTCAGACCTCAGACTTGGCAATTCCGACATTTCCCATCGGAGACCTCAGACTGGGCAATTCCGACATTTCCCATCATAGACCTCAGACTCGGCAATTCCGACATTTCCCATCATAGACCTCAGACTCGGCAATTCCGACATTTCCCATCATAGACCTCAGACTCGGCAATTCCGACATTTCCCATCGGAGACCTCAGACTCGGCAATTCCGACATTTCCCATCATAGACCTCAGACTCGGCAATTCCGACATTTCCCATCGGAGACCTCAGACTCGGCAATTCCGACATTTCCCATCATAGACCTCAGACTCGGCAATTCCGACATTTCCCATCGGAGACCTCAGACTCGGCAATTCCGACATTTCCCATCATAGACCTCAGACTCGGCAATTCCGACATTTCCCATCATAGACCTCAGACTCGGCAATTCCGACATTCCCATCATAGACCTCAGACTCGGCAATTCCGACATTTCCCATCGGAGACCTCAGACTCGGCAATTCCGACATTTCCCATCATAGACCTCAGACTCGGCAATTCCGACATTTCCCATCGGAGACCTCAGACTCGGCAATTCTGACATTTCCCATCATAGACCTCAGACTTGGCAATTCCGACATTTCCCATCGGAGACCTCAAACTCGGCAATTCCGACATTTCCCATCATAGACCTCAGACTGGGCAATTCCGACATTTCCCATCATAGACCTCAGACTCGACAATTCTGACATTTCCCATCGGAGACCTCAGACTCGGCAATTCCGACATTTCCCATCGGAGACCTCAGACTCGGCAATTCCGACATTTCCCATCGGAGACCTCAGACTCGGCAATTCCGACATTTCCCATCATAGACCTCAGACTCGGCAATTCCGACATTTCCCATCGGAGACCTCAGACTCGGCAATTCCGACATTTCCCATCGGAGACCGACTTTAGTCCTTCAATCCCCAACTGGGTCCCCACGAGGTGCAAGCCGGCGACGTCCAACAGAAGACCTGGAACTCTCGTCCCGCTTCCTGGAAGTGCCTACCTACAGGCTGACCATACACCATACCATGTGATTGTACAATCTCCTATATGCTGACCATATTCCATACAATCTAATTGCACAATCTCCTGTATGCTGACCATACTCCATACAATCTGATTGTACAATCTCCTTTAGGTCTCCCACCAACCAGTTAGTGTATGGGCTGGCCTTATTGCACACAAATGGAATTGGTTGTTGAGGTTGGTCCTTCTATTGCCCAGGTTTGGTAACTCTGAAGAGATTGTACAATCAGATTGTATGGTGTATGGCCTTCCTTGAGGCTAGCAGCATTAATCATACATGAAGAAACTGGGTGATAAAATTCGATACGCAAGCTGATTCCACCGATATTTCCTCCGTTCCTAATTATAGGCGGGGCTAGTGTGAGGTAAATGTATTTTCGGCTCGTGGTGTGCGAATTTCTGTGGGTTCAGTGTGAGGTCAGGTTGGGGGACTCAGCTGGTTGGGACTCTATGACCTCCACCTGGTTCTGGAGGACCATGGAAGATTCCAGAAGCCAGTAGGCAGAGGGGGGTGGAGACCTCAGTCTGCATATTCATGGGAGTCTGACCAACCCCACGCTAAGAGGCCCTCATGGAGTGGAAGGCCAGCCATAAATATGAGAGAGCCTGGCCAGCAGGGGGGTCGGGTAGAAGATGGAGTGCTGAGAGCTGCTGCAGTGCAGCCTGGGAAGGGGCCCCTGGAGGAGTGGGGCCCCAGAGGAGGAGGGGGGCCCCAGAGGAAGAGGAAGCCCCAGAGGAGGAGGGAGCCCCAGAGGAGGGGGGGCCCAGAGGAGGCGAGAGCCCTGAAGGAGGATGTCTCAGAGGAGGGGGCCTCAGAGGGGAGGGCCCCATAGGAAGAGGGGGCCCCAAAGGAAGGGGCAATGGAGGAAGGCTCCTGGAGGAGGAGGGGGCCCTGGAGGAGGATCTCACGAAGGAGGGGAGGGTCCCAGAGAAGGAGAGGGCACCGGAGGTGGCCCCTGAGGAAGAGGAGGCTGAAAAGGAGGATGTCACAGAGGAGAAGGGGACCCCAGAGGAGGAGGGGGGCCTGGAGGAGGAGAATGTCATGAAGGAGGAGGATGTCATGAAGGAGGGGGCCCCAAAGGTGGAGGGGACCCCGAAGGAGAAGGGGGCCTCAGAGAAGGAGGGGACCCCGGAGGAGGAGGGAACCCCAGAGGAAGAGGGGATCCCGGAGGAGGAGGGGGCCCCAAAGAAGGAGGGGACCCTGAAGGAGGAGGGAGCCCCGGAGGAGGAGGGGGCCCCAGCAAAGGAGGGGACCCCGGAGGAGGGAGCCCCAGAGAAGGAGATCCCGGAGGAGGAGGTGGGCCCCAGAGGAGGAGGAGATCCCGGAGGAGGAGGGGGGCCCCAGAGAAGGAGGAGATACCGGAGGAGGACAGGGGCCCGAGAAGGAGGAGATCCCAGAGGAGGACAGGGGCCCCAGAGGAGGAGGAGATCCCGGAGGAGGAGAGAGCTCCAGAGGAGGAGGGAACCCTGAAGGAAGAGGGGATCCCAGAGGAGGAGGGAACCCCAGAGGAGGAGGGGGCCCCAGAGGAGGAGGAGATCCCAGAGGAGGAAGGGGGCCCCAGAGGAGGAGGGAGCCCCAGAGAAGTAGGGGATCCCAGAGGAGGAGGGAGCCCCAGAGAAGGAAGAGATCCCAGAGGAGGAGGGGGGTCCCAGAGGGGGGGGTTATGCCTCCAGGCTGGAAGCTGAGGAGAAGCTGAAGGAAGGCGCTCCTCTGCCCTATCAGGATTGGAGAGGGACCAGCCCAGTGGGAGGCCAGGATGGAGGTCACCCCACAGATGCAGGACAAGGACGGTGTCAGGACCTCCACACCCCGACACCCTGGAAGGGAGACGTCCGCTGGATGCAAGTTCTGGCCAGTCTTCAGGGAACAGCTTACCCATCCCCCTCGTCCTGGGATCAGATTCTGTAGCCAGGTGGGCTGGTATTCTGTGCACTGTGGGGGCACCCGGCTCCTAGAAGGGGACGACTTCACTAAGGACTGTAGGGGTTCCGGCCGGGACGCAGTCGGGTGTTGGGCGTTCCTTTCCTAGAGCCGCAATCGTTCTGCGGTCCCATCACCCCACCCAAGTTCCATCCATACAACAAACCCCCCGAGTCCACGGACTGCTGGCTGCCTCCAGTGTGCGGAATGCGTGTCGCCTGGCTGTGCAGTGCTTAGGGGGACCCAATCCGAATCCATCGGCCCTCCTGAGGGTGGCGCTACACAGACGGATCGGTGACGCCGCGCGCTGACATTGACGAACGCTCGCTGACCACCAACCGGAATTCAAGAGTCGGTCAGCGGCCTCCTTGTCACGGCTGAGAATTGGTCGCCGATTCCCTCCCCCGCGTCTCCTGCCAGGTTCTCGTAGTGTGATGGACACTCATTAGGGGCGGAGCCGCTGTAAATAATCCGCCAAGACGCTGTATATAGAGGGAGATATACGGCCGATCGGCTTCTCGCTGTTCATCATTTCAAAGGAGTAATTAAATCAGATAATAAAACTCGTGTGAAGTGCGACGGCGTCCCGAGAAATTGCTGTGCGCTCAGAACTCCGCCGCCGAATCCCATCCAGATTTACGGCCGGCCGCGACCTCTCTATTACTTCTTAGACGTCCGCCATCTTCCCGGGTCCGAGAGCCAACAAATCCCAACGTTTAATTACTGCGAGATATTATAAATGACCGCTTAATATTCCACCGCGCCGGAGAACGCACCCCGAACATCGCCGCATCATCATCATCGTACAACGCTGGCCTCTGTGCCAGAGGAGCTGACACTCTAATGTCCCCTCCCCCACAGTCCCATCAGTCTCTGTACAGAGGAGCTGACACTCTAATGTCCCCTCCCCCACAGTCCCATCAGTCTCTGTACAGAGGAGCTGACACTCTAATGTCCCCTCCCCCACAGTCCCATCAGTCTCTGTACAGAGGAGCTTACACTGTAATGTCCCCTCCCCCACAGTCCCATCAGTCTCTGTACCAGAGGAGCTTACGCTCTAATGTCCCCTCCCCCACAGTCCCATCAGTCTCTGTACCAGAGGAGCTGACGCTCTAATGTCCCCTCCCCCACAGTCCCATCAGACTCTGTACTGAGGAGCTTACACTCTAATGTCTCCTCCCCCACAGTCCCATCAGTCTCCGTACAGAGGAGCTGACGCTCTAATGTCCCCTCCCCCGCAGTCCCATCAGTCAGTGTACAGAGGAGCTTACACTCTAATGTCCCCTCCCCCGCAGTCCCATCAGTCAGTGTACAGAGGAGCTTACACTCTAATGTCCCCTCCCCCACAGTCCCATCAGTCTCTGTACCAGAGGAGCTTACACTCTAATGTCCCCTCCCCCACAGTCCCATCAGTCTCTGTACCAGAGGAGCTGACACTCTAATGTCCCCTCCTCCACAGTCCCATCAGTCTCTGTACAGAGGAGCTTACGCTCTAATGTCTCCTCCCCCACAGTCCCATCAGTCTCTGTACAGAGGAGCTTACACTCTAATGTCTCCTCCCCCACAGTCCCATCAGTCTCTGTACAGAGGAGCTTACACTCTAATGTCCCCTCCCCCACAGTCCCATCAGTCTCTGTACCAGAGGAGCTTGCACTCTAATGTCCCCTCCCCCACAGTCACACCAGTCTCTGTACAGAGGAGCTTACACTCTAATGTCCCCTCCCCCACAGTCCCATCAGTCTCTGTACCAGAGGAGCTGACACTCTAATGTCCCCTCCCCCACAGTCCCATCAGTCTCTGTACAGAGGAGCTTGCACTCTAATGTCCCCTCCCCCGCAATCACATCACTCTCTGTGCCAGAGGAGCTGACACTCTAATGTCCCCTCCCCCACAGTCCCATCAGTCTCTGTACCAGAGGAGCTTACACTCTAATGTCCCCTCCCCCACAGTCCCATAAGTCTCTGTACCAGAGGAGCTTACACTCTAACGTCCCCTCCCCCGCAGTCACATTAATCTGTACCAGAGGAGCTTACACTCTGCACCAGAGAGGTTGTGCTGCAGTTGCTCTCCCTCTCCAGACACTAGGGGGCCAGGCCTGCTCGCCTGGCCCCAGAAACATGGCCTCCTCTGGGCTAGGCTCAGACCATGCTCCCCCTGAGGGACCCAGCTTGCCTTCCCATACTTCACCAGCACCTGAAGACCTTGGCTGTGGCCCTAAAAGTGGGGAATCCCTCCCTGTCTTCAGAGAGCGTGTTGCTGATTATCTGGTGAGAATCGCAAAGGAGGAGGAAAAGTTGATGAACCTGAAAGCTGATTATAAGAAGAAGAAAGTTCTCCATGACAAGTCATGGAGCAGCAAGAGGCAGAGCATGAAGCCGGAGATGAAGGGTTTGGAGGACGTCATGGAGCAGCAAGAGGCAGAGCATGAAGCCGGAGATGAAGGGTTTGGAGGACGTCATGAAGCAGCGGCAGAGTCTGAAGCCAGAGATGAAGGGTTTGGAGGACGTCATGGAGCAGCAAGAGGCAGAGCATGAAGCCGGAGATGAAGGGTTTGGAGGACGTCATGGAGCAGCAAGAGGCAGAGCATGAAGCCGGAGATGAAGGGTCTGGAGGTCGCCATTAAGAAGCAGCAGAATCTGGTAAAGACGCTGAAGGAGAAGAGCGGAGCTTTTAGGAAAAGTTCCGGAATGAGGAAAGGTTCCGGAAGATGAAGGGAGACTCCGGTAAGGATCCAGCATCGGCGGTGGCAGTACGGGTGGAGAGTGAGGAGGGGGTCCTGGATGCTGCCCCTGCTATCCCATCCACCTCAGGATCTGCTTCCCTGGAGGAAATGTCAGCCTCTGCTTCCCTCCCTCCACAGCAAGCTGGAGGAACAGCACAGGAGGTAGAGGAACATGGCGGAGGGCTGCTAACGTTTATTAATGAGATGGAGTCTTCCCTAATTGGAAAAACCTTCCACTTTTCTGAGGATTCTGCGGATGAGGATGACAGTGAGGACTCGTTACCTGATCCTGTAAAGGAAGAAAAAGACAGCAAAGCCACGCTTTATGAAAAGTGACAGTTTGGACTCCAACATGGACAGCCATGTGCACTGCAGAGTTTTGGAGGGAAATCCTCCTGTGTGTGCACAGAGCTCTGCAGGGAAGATGGCTGCTGTGCCTGCAGGACTGCACTCTGCTGGGACTGTGGACTCTGATACCAGGAACTAGAGATGAGCGAAGTATTCAAAAATTCGATTCGGCTGATTCGCGAATTCGAGGAATAAATTCGATTCGAGGCGAATATATTCGCTGCAAATTTAACTTATAAAAGGGTGTTTCTAGGCTTCAGAGAGCCTTTATATTAGTGCAGAACACTGTACCTTTAATTTAAATGCCCTTGGAGTCTGCTGGGGAAGAGAAATAATACTGTCAGTCAGTATGACATGCAGATGAGTGCCGTCCATCTTAGAATCACCGCACACTTCACTCATTTGGGCAGTCACGGGGCCAAAACCAGAGTGTGGAGCCACAGTGTGGCGGTGGAGGCAGCAGCAATGGGAGGCCATACAGCAACCTATGACAAAATGGAACCCACCAGCAGTGTGAGGAGACCTGAAAGTGGCACATGGCAGAGTGTGGCGATGGAGACAGCAGCAATGGGAGGCCGTACAGGGACCCATGACACACTCTGGACCTGGCAGCAGCATGAGGAGGCGGTACAGGGGCCCATGACAGATTACGGGCCTGGCAGCAGCAATGGGAGGCCCGTAATCTGCCAGCACCCTATGACAAAATGGAACCCACCAACAGTGTAAGGAGACCTGAAAGTGGCACATGGCAGAGTCTGGCGATGAAGTCAGCAGCAATGGGAGGCCGTACAGGGACCCATGAGAGACTCTGGACCTGGCAGCAGCAAGAGGAGGCGGTACAGGGGCCCATGGCAGATTACGGGCCTGGCAGCAGCAAGAGGAGGCGGTACAGGGGCCCATGACACACTCTGGACCTGGCAGCAGCAAGAGGAGGCGGTACAGGGGCCCATGGCAGAGTGGCGAAGCGTAAGCAGCTTAAATTGAAGGCCATACAGAGGCCTATGTTAAAAATAATAACATGTTTGGGGCATGATTCATGGCGGATTTAGTCAGTTGTGTCAGGAACTGGTGGTTTGAAATCCAGACTAATACACGCCTGATTCATTTTCACAAACGTGAGTCTCTCCACACTTTGGGTGGACAGTCGTGTCCTCCGCGGAGTTACAATACCTCCTGCCGCACTAAACGCGCTCCGATGCCACGCTACTGGCCGGGCATGACAGCCTTTCAAGGGCAAATTCAGCTAGTTGGGGCCAAAGGTCAAGTTTCGTTGCCCAGTAGTCAAGGGGATTGTCTACCTCGGTTGGCAGGGTGCTGTCCAAGTAGGCCCGAGCCTGTTGTTTGAGGTCCTGCTCCAGGTCCACCTGATGCTGCTGCTGCTGCGGCTGGTTAGTAGTTTCCTCACTGCGCTGGTGAAGAAAGCTACTCATCATCGACTGCAGACTGAGGCAGCCGCTGCTGGTGGAGCTGCCACTGCTCCTACCACCCCACCCCTCCCCTGCTGCCATGGCAGCGGAACGCGAGCGCACAGGGCCCACAGTGTCTGAGGATGGACGTTGGCGCAGACAGGCAGAGACCAACTGACTACATAGGTGGTTTTTATAGTACGTTATTTTGGCCTCCCTCTCAGCAGGTGTGAAAAAGGCCACCATTTTGGAACGGTAGCGAGGGTCCAACAAGGTGGACAGCCAAAAGTCATCCCTCTGTCTGATGGTTATTATTCGGCTGTCGCTACGCAAGCAACCGAGCATGCTATGGGCCATTTGTGCCAAGGAATGCGAGGGACTCCCTGCCTCCATCTCCACAGCATACTGCCACGGTGTGTCTGGGTCCTCTGTCTCCTCCTCCTCCTCTACCAGATGCTCCTGCTCCTCCACTCCTGTCCGCTGAGTGGAAAAACCACCCATTTCACTCAATAATTCCTGAGCACAAATGTCCTCCTCTACCTCCTCCTCTTCTTCCTGTCCTGCCCCCACAGGGGTCATGTGGCGTTGAGATCTGTGCGCCACGTCTACCGCACCCTGACCAGCCATTGTTAACAGCATTTGTTCCAGGACGTGCAACAGAGGAATGACGTCGTTCATCCCATAGTCCTGCCGACTCACGAATAGCGTGGCCTCCTCAAAGGGCCTGAGCAAGCGGCAGGTGTCACGCATGAGCTGCCCATGGCTGACATCGAAGTTACACAGGGGAGTACCTTTATCCGCTTGTAACATCAGGAAATCGGTGATGGCCTTTCGCTGTTCGTAAAGGCGGTCTAACATGTGTAGGGTTGAATTCCACCTTGTTGCAACATCACAGCATGAGGAGTCGGTATATAGGGGCCCATGGCAGATTAGGGGCCTGGCAGCAGCATGAGGAGTCGGTACGGGGGCCCATGGCAGATTACGGGCCTGGCAGCAGCAATGGGAGGCCCGTAATCTGCCAGCACTCTATGACAAAATGGAACCCACCAGCAGTGTGAGGAGACCTGAAAGTGGCACATGGCAGAGTGTGGCGATGGAGACAGCAGCAATGGGAGGCCGTACAGGGACCCATGAGAGACTGTGGACCTGGCAGCAGCATGAGGAGGTGGTACAGGGGCCCATGGCAGATTACGGGCCTGGCAGCAGCAATGGGAGGCCCGTAATCTGCCAGCACCCTATGACAAAATGGAACCCACCAGCAGTGTGAGGAGACCTGAAAGTGGCACATGGCAGAGTGTGGCGATGGAGACATGGGCCCCCTGGCCACGCTTGACTTTCTGGCCACATAGTCGACATACGGCTACGTTTACTTCCTCGGGCGGCTTGACGAAAAATTGCCACACCGCCGAGTAGGAAACTTTGCCCCCGCTACTCCTCACTGGCTGACTGCTACTTCCTCCGTGCACACCGGCACCACTACTGGCCATGGTGGTAGGCTGCAGTGGAGCTGGTGCTCTACTCCGTGGCCGTTTGCCTCCACTGACACTGCTGCGACCCTGCTGCCTCCTGGGCAACCCACCGACTGTTTTGCTCGCTGCCAAGCTGCCACCCTCTTCTCCTGATGATGCGGAAGCAATAGCCTGATGACGACGAGGCTGCCAAGTGCGATCAGCCTCATCATCATCAATTAGGGTCTCCGCCTCACTACTAGCCCCCTCGGCTGCGTGTGGGTCAGGAGACAGACCTGTCTCTAGACCAGCTACCGAGCCACTCTCCTCGCCAGTACTTCTTCGCCTAACTGCTGAAAAGGCGGATGTCTCCCCCCGTTCCTGACCGCCCTCTGTTAGCTCTTCCTCACTGTACAGTGGGGCTGAGCCCACAGCATGCGATACTTCGCTTGGTGAGGGAACACCAAAGGACAGGGGCAGGTCGAGGATGCGTGATTTCAGTGGGCTTGCTCCCGGGCCATGCCAACTAACGGTTGTGTCTGACGTACCCACCGACCGTTGGCTGTAGGTGTCAGAGGTGACCTGGGAAGAGGAAGACGACCGAGCCAACCAATCGATGACGGCAGGGTTGTCGGTGGAGACACGACCGCTGGATGACACCGGGAGCACTGGCCTCTGGCTGCGACTAGTGCTGCCTCGACCCCTTCCTCTGCTGCCACGTCTGCTCGCTCCTAAAACATTGCCTCCTCTGCCACTCCTCTGCGTGTTGTCTGACATACTCTTTAATTCAATGATTCTGTGTCCCTGAGTAACAATTCTGTGTCCCTGAGTAACAATTCTGTGTCTGTCCCTGAGTAACAATTCTGTGTCCCTGAGTAACAGTTCTGTGTCCCTGAGTAACAATTCTGTGTCCCTGAGCAACAGTTCTGTGTCCCTGAGTAACAATTCTGTGTCCCTGAGTAACAATTCTGTGTCCCTCAGTAACAATTCTGTGTCCCTCAGTAACAATTCTGTGTCTGTCCCTGAGTAACAATTCTGTGTCCCTCAGTAACAATTCTGTGTCCCTCAGTAACAATTCTGTGTCCCTGAGCAACAGTTCTGTGTCCCTGAGTAACAATTCTGTGTCCCTGAGTAACAATTCTGTGTCCCTGAGTAACAATTCTGTGTCCCTGAGCAACAGTTCTGTGTCCCTGAGTAACAGTTAAGTGTCCCTGAGTAACAATTCTGTGTCCCTGAGCAACAGTTCTGTGTCCCTGAGTAACAATTCTGTGTCCCTGAGTAACAATTCTGTGTCCCTGAGTAACAGTTCTGTGTCCCTGAGTAACAATTCTGTGTCCCTGAGTAACAGTTCTGTGTCCCTGAGTAACAATTCTGTGTCCCTGAGTAACAATTCTGTGTCCCTCAGTAACAATTCTGTATCACTCAGTAACAATTCTGTGTCTGTCCCTGAGTAACAATTCTGTGTCCCTCAGTAACAATTCTGTGTCCCTCAGTAACAATTCTGTGTCCCTCAGTAACAATTCTGTGTCCCTGAGTAACAGTTCTGTGTCCCTGAGTAACAATTCTGTGTCCCTCAGTAACAATTCTGTGTCTGTCCCTGAGTAACAATTCTGTGTCCCTGAGTAACAGTTCTGTGTCCCTGAGTAACAATTCTGTGTCCCTGAGTAACAATTCTGTGTCCCTCAGTAACAATTCTGTGTCTGTCCCTGAGTAACAATTCTGTGTCCCTGAGTAACAGTTCTGTGTCCCTGAGTAACAGTTCTGTGTCCCTGAGTAACAAATCTGTGTCCCTGAGTAACAATTCTGTGTCCCTGAGTAACAATTCTGTGTCCCTCAGCAACAATTCTGTGTCCCTCAGTAACAATTCTGTGTCTGTCCCTGAGTAACAATTCTGTGTCCCTGAGTAACAGTTCTGTGTCCCTGAGTAACAATTCTGTGTCCCTGAGTAACAGTTCTGTGTCCCTGAGTAACAATTCTGTGTCCCTGAGTAACAATTCTGTGTCCCTTAGTAACAATTCTGTGTCCCTCAGTAACAATTCTGTGTCTGTCCCTGAGTAACAATTCTGTGTCCCTGAGTAACAGTTCTGTGTCCCTGAGTAACAATTCTGTGTCCCTGAGTAACAGTTCTGTGTCCCTGAGTAACAATTCTGTGTCCCTGAGTAACAATTCTGTGTCCCTTAGTAACAATTCTGTGTCCCTCAGTAACAATTCTGTGTCTGTCCCTGAGTAACAATTCTGTGTCCCTCAGTAACAATTCTGTGTCCCTCAGTAACAATTCTGTGTCTGTCCCTGAGTAACAATTCTGTGTCCCTGAGTAACAGTTCTGTGTCCCTGAGTAACAATTCTGTGTTCCTGAGTAACAGTTCTGTGTCCCTGAGTAACAGTTCTGTGTCCCTCAGTAACAATTCTGTGTTCTTGAGTAACAGTTCTGTGTCCCTGAGTAACAATTCTGTGTCCCTGAGTAACAATTCTGTGTCCCTCAGTAACAATTCTGTGTCCCTCAGTAACAATTCTGTGTCCCTCAGTAACAATTCTGTGTCTGTCCCTGAGTAACAATTCTGTGTCCCTGAGTAACAGTTCTGTGTCCCTGAGTAAAAGTTCTGTGTCCCTGAGTAACAATTCTGTGTCCCTCAGTAACAATTCTGTGTCCCTCAGTAACAATTCTGTGTCTGTCCCTGAGTAACAATTCTGTGTCCCTCAGTAACAATTCTGTGTCTGTCCCTGAGTAACAATTCTGTGTCCCTGAGTAACAGTTCTGTGTCCCTGAGTAACAATTCTGTGTCCCTGAGTAACAGTTCTGTGTCCCTGAGTAACAATTCTGTGTCCCTGAGTAACAATTCTGTGTCCCTCAGTAACAATTCTGTGTCTGTCCCTGAGTAACAATTCTGTGTCCCTGAGTAACAGTTCTGTGTCCCTGAGTAACAATTCTGTGTCCCTGAGTAACAGTTCTGTGTCCCTGAGTAACAATTCTGTGTCCCTCAGTAACAATTCTGTGTCCCTGAGTAACAATTCTGTGTCCCTCAGTAACAATTCTGTGTCCCTCAGTAACAATTCTGTGTCTGTCCCTGAGTAACAATTCTGTGTCCCTGAGTAACAATTCTGTGTCCCTGAGTAACAATTCTGTGTCCCTGAGTAACAGTTCTGTGTCCCTGAGTAACAATTCTGTGTCCCTCAGTAACAATTCTGTGTCCCTGAGTAACAATTCTGTGTCCCTCAGTAACAATTCTGTGTCCCTCAGTAACAATTCTGTGTCTGTCCCTGAGTAACAATTCTGTGTCCCTCAGTAACAATTCTGTGTCCCTCAGTAACAATTCTGTGTCCCTCAGTAACAATTCTGTGTCTGTCCCTGAGTAACAATTCTGTGTCCCTGAGTAACAGTTCTGTGTCCCTGAGTAACAATTCTGTGTCCCTGAGTAACAGTTCTGTGTCCCTGAGTAACAATTCTGTGTCCCTGAGTAACAATTCTGTGTCCCTCAGTAACAATTCTGTGTCCCTGAGTAACAATTCTGTGTCCCTGAGTAACAATTCTGTGTCCCTAAGTAACGATTCTGTGGCCCTAAAGTCTCTGTGGCCCTAAAGTCTCTGTGGCCCTAACTCTCTCCCTAATACACACAGGTCTGTCTCTCTTGAATGACTGGAGGCTAATGGAGAATTCTAAAATGGCCGCCATTTATAGCTCGACCATTACACAGTGCTGGCTGGCTGGCTGCTGATTGGCTAATGCGATCACATGTCATGAATGAATGCATTATGGGTCAGCGCGCCTTGTCTGCGCGCCTTCCCAGAGATCCCCGCTCCATCGCCACACATGTCGCCGCCATTTTTGGAAAATTTCGATTCGCGCATCCGAAGTCTGCTAATTTTCGGATTCGAATTTTTCCTAATCTTCGAAACGAATTCCACTTCGCCAAGTTCGATTCGCTCATCTCTACCAGGAACCCTGTGACTGTGGACTCTGATACCTGGAACCCTGTGACTGTGGACTCCGATACCAGGAACCCTGTGACTGTGGACTCTGATACCAGGAACCCTGTGACTGTGGACTCTGATACCAGGAACCCTGTGACTGTGGACTCTGATACCAGGAACCCTGTGACTGTGGACTCTGATACCTGGAACCCTGTGACTGTGGACTCCGATACCAGGAACCCTGTGACTGTGGACTCTGATACCAGGAACCCTGTGACTGTGGACTCTGATACCAGGAACCCTGTGACTGTGGACTCTGATACCTGGAACCCTGTGACTGTGGACTCCGATACCAGGAACCCTGTGACTGTGGACTCTGATACCTGGAACCCTGTGACTGTGGACTCCGATACCAGGAACCCTGTGACTGTGGACTCTGATACCAGGAACCCTGTGACTGTGGACTCTGATACCAGGAACCCTGTGACTGTGGACTCTGATACCAGGAACCCTGTGACTGTGGACTCTGATACCAGGAACCCTGTGACTGTGGACTCTGATACCAGGAACCCTGTGACTGTGGACTCCGATACCAGGAACCCTGTGACTGTGGACTCCGATACCAGGAACCCTGTGACTGAGGACTTTGATACCAGGAACCCTGTGACTGTGGACTCTGATACCAGGAACCCTGTGACTGTGGACTCTGATACCAGGAACCCTGTGACTGTGGACTCTGCTGGGGGGAAGGTAAAGGGGGGATCTGACACTTTTGCTGGACAATCCCTGCTGATGGCTGCAAATGCAGCAGAAAATGGTGGAGGGAAGATGTCAGCAGCACTCTGAAAGGTGTTGCTGAAACCCAGGGGAGAGTGACCAGGAGTGGAAGGCTTTTACCTAAGAGGAGTATGTTGGGGGAGGGGGAGACAGGAGCATCTGGTGTGAGTGGGTCTGCTGGGAGCAGTAGTGCCACGAGTGAAAGGAAACATATGGATGATAAGAGTGCTTGCAATGCTGGAAAGGGGAATGCCTGTGTGTTGGTGGATGGAGTGACTGCTGCTGCCTCTGATGGTGGTCTGCAGAGCGGGGGCTCTGAGGTTCCTGCAACCAATGGGCGGGGTGCAGCTTTAAGGTCCACTACATCTAATGCTGCAAATAAGACCTATGCTGGGGCTCTGGCTGGGAGGAGGGGGTCACATCATGTCAGCTCTGGGGGGAGGTCTGTTGCAGGTCTGCCATCTGCACCCCTGTCCTTCAGGAGGAGGAATTTGGTGCACCTCAGGAGGGAAGGTGGGGATGCTCCCCCAGTCAGGTGGGAAGGTGGGGGTGCTCCCCCAGTCAGGTGGGAAGGTGGGGGTGCTCCCCTGGTCAGGTGGGAAGGTGGGGGTGCTCCCCCGGTCAGGATGTCGGTGGTGGACAGGATTTTGGAGATGGGGTTTAGGGCGGATGACATCTTCGCCTTGATCAGCCCTGTAGGATCCTATGAATATGACCTGTCCTTTGTGCGCCCTGAGTCTCTGGATATATTCTGGGAGAAGTATGAACACGTGTATGGGGGTCTGCCGGAGTGGAAGGAACTCGTCCCAAAGGTGGTCTCACGCCAACCTCTAGTGAAGACGGTCACCATTCTAGTATGGACTGGTGGGTGGTCGGTGCAGATGAGGTTGTATGTGTGTGGGAATGTGGTCCAGCATCTGCCCTCCTCAGCCTTCATTGGGAAGGATAGGAGTGTTGTGTTCTACCCTGGACAGCCCAAGCTCTGCAATAAGTGCGGTTCTCGGGGTCACTTGGCCTCCTCATGTCCAGAGATGAAGTGCTCTCTGTGTCAGGATCTGGGGCATCTTGTTCTCGGGGTCACTTGGCCTCCTCATGTCCAGAGATGAAGTGCTCTCTGTGTCAGGATCTGGGGCATCTGGTTCTCGGGGTCACTTGGCCTCCTCATGTCCAGAGATGAAGTGCTCTCTATGTCAGGATCTGGGGCACCTGGTTCTCGGGGTCACTTGGCCTCATGTCCAGAGATGAAGTGCTCTCTGTGTCAGGATCTGGGGCATCTGGTTCTTGGGGTCACTTCGCCTCCTCATGTCCAGAGATGAAGTGCTCTCTGTGTCAGGATCTGGGGCATCTGGTTCTCGGGGTCACTTGGCCCCCTCGTGTTCAGAGATGAAGTGCTCTCTGTGTCAGGATCTGGGGCATCTGGTTCTCGGGGTCACTTGGCCTCATGTCCAGAGATGAAGTGCTCTCTGTGTCAGGATCTGGGGCATCTGGTTCTCGGGGTCACTTGGCCTCCTCATGTCCAGAGATGAAGTGCTCTCTGTGTCAGGATCTGGGGCATCTGGTTCTCGGGGTCACTTGGCCTCCTCATGTCCAGAGATGAAGTGCTCTCTGTGTCAGGATCTGGGGCATCTGGTTCTTGGGGTCACTTCGCCTCCTCATGTCCAGAGATGAAGTGCTCTCTGTGTCATCTGGTTCTCGGGGTCACTTGGCCCCCATATGTCCAGAGATGAAGTGCTCTCTGTGTCAGGATCTGGGGCATCTGGTTCTCGGGGCCACTTGGCCCCCTCATGTCCAGAGATGAAGTGCTCTCTGTGTCAGGATCTGGGGCATCTGGTTCTCGGGGTCACTTGGCCTCATGTCCAGAGATGAAGTGCTCTCTGTGTCAGGATCTGGGGCATCTGGTTCTCGGGGTCACTTGGCCCCCTCGTGTTCAGAGATGAAGTGCTCTCTGTGTCAGGATCTGGGGCATCTGGTTCTTGGGGTCACTTGGCCCCCTCGTGTCCAGAGATGAAGTGCTCTCTGTGTCAGGATCTTGGGCATCTGGTTCTTGGGGTCACTTGGCCCCCTCGTGTCCAGAGATGAAGTGCTCTCTGTGTCAGGATCTTGGGCATCTGGTTCTCGGGGTCACTTGGCCCCCTCGTGTCCAGAAATGAAGTGCTTTCTGTGTCAGGATCTGGGGCATCAGGTTCTCGGGGTCACTTGGCCTTCTTGTGTCCAGAGATGAAGTGCTCTCTGTGTCAGGATCTGGGGCATCTGGTTCTCGGGGTCACTTTCCCTCCTCGTGTCCAGAGATGAAGTGCTCTCTATGTCAGGATCTGGGGCATCTGGTTCTCGGGGTCACTTGGCCCCCTCGTGTCCAGAAATGAAGTGCTTTCTGTGTCAGGATCTGGGGCATCAGGTTCTCGGGGTCACTTGGCCTTCTTGTGTCCAGAGATGAAGTGCTCTCTGTGTCAGGATCTGGGGCATCTGGTTCTCGGGGTCACTTTCCCTCCTCGTGTCCAGAGATGAAGTGCTCTCTATGTCAGGATCTGGGGCATCTGGTTCTCGGGGTCACTTGGCCCCCTCATGTCCAGAGATGAAGTGCTCTCTGTGTCAGGATCTGGGACATCTGGTTCTCGGGGTCACTTCGCCTCCTCATGTCCAGAGATGAAGTGCTCTCTGTGTCAGGATCTGGGGCATCTGGTTCTCGGGGTCACTTCGCCTCCTCATGTCCAGAGATGAAGTGCTCTCTATATCAGGATCTGGGGCACCTGGTTCTCGGGGTCACTTGGCCTCCTCATGCCCAGAGATGAAGTGCTCTCTATGTCAGGATCTGGGACATCTGGTTCTCGGGGTCACTTGGCCTCCTCATGTCCAGAGATGAAGTGCTCTCTATGTCAGGATCTGGGGCACCTGGTTCTCGGGGTTACTTGGCCTCCTCATGTCCAGAGATGAAGTGCTCTCTATATCAGGATCTGGGACACCTGGTTCTTGGGGTCACTTGGCCTCCTCATGCCCAGAGATGAAGTGCTCTCTATGTCAGGATCTGGGGCACCTGGTTCTCGGAGTCACTTGGCCTCCTCATGTCCAGAGATGAAGTGCTCTCTATGTCAGGATCTGGGGCACCTGGTTCTCGGGGTTACTTGGCCTCCTCATGTCCAGAGATGAAGTGCTCTCTATGTCAGGATCTGGGGCACCTGGTTCTCGGGGTCACTTGGCCTCCTCATGTCCAGAGATGAAGTGCTCTCTATGTCAGGATCTGGGGCACCTGGTTCTCGGGGTCACTTGGCCTCCTCATGTCCAGAGATGAAGTGCTCTCTATGTCAGGATCTGGGGCACCTGGTTCTCGGGGTTACTTAGCCTCCTCATGTCCAGAGATGAAGTGCTCTCTGTGTCAGGATCTGGGGCATCTTGTTCTCGGGGTCACTTCTCCTCCTCATGTCCAGGGATGAAGTGCTCTCTGTGTCAGGATCTGGGGCATCTTGTTCTCGGGGTCACTTGGCCTCCTCATGCCCAGAGATGAAGTGCTCCCTATGTCAGGATCTGGGACATCTGGTTCTCGGGGTCACTTGGCCTCCTCATGCCCAGAGATGAAGTGCTCTCTATGTCAGGATCTGGGGCACCTGGTTCTCGAGGTCACTTGGCCTCCTCATGTCCAGAGATGAAGTGCTCTCTATGTCAGGATCTGGGGCACCTGGTTCTCGGGGTTACTTGGCCTCCTCATGTCCAGAGATGAAGTGCTCTCTGTGTCAGGATCTGGGGCATCTTGTTCTCGGGGTCACTTCTCCTCCTCATGTCCAGGGATGAAGTGCTCTCTATGTCAGGATCTGGGGCATCTTGTTCTCGGAGTCACTTGGTCCCCTCATGTCCAGAGATGAAGTGCTCTCTGTGTCAGGATCTGGGGCATCTGGTTCTCGGGGTCACTTCACCTCCTCATGTCCAGAGATGAAGTGCTCCCTATGTCAGGATCTGGGGCACCTGGCTAAGGATTGTAACATCATCAGGTGCAATCTGTGTGATAAGGTTGGCCATTCATACAACCGGTGCCCTGAGGCCATGCACAACCAGTCAGCTTTGGTGGAAGAGTTTTTTCGTCTGGATATGGAGGAGGCAGAGGAGAGGGAGGCTGGGCCAGGGGTCCCCAATGTCTCTGTCCCTGTGGTCCCAGTGTCTGATGGTCCCTCTAATGTGTCATCTCCTTGTGTTGTGCCCCCTGAGTCAGTGTCCGTGGATGTTGTGTCTGATCCTCCTGTGTCAGTTTCCCCAGAGGTAGTGGGGGCTGTGCAGGGAGCTGGACCAATGTGTATGGTTGCACCGACCCCCCCTCCCCGGCGTCTGAGGGTCAGAGGGCATGAGGCGCTGGGGGATGGAGTGAATGATGGTGGGGGTGTTGGGGTGAAGGTTGGGGGGACTGCTGTGGTGAGTGGAGGGAGTGGGGTGGATGATGGTGATGGTGGAATGGAGGGGGAGGGGACATCACGGCAGATGAGGTGGTGAAAGCTATTGATCAGCTTGCCATGAAGAAGTCGCCTGGGCCAGACGGATTGACAGCCGAGTTTTATAAGCACTTCAAGGTGACTCTGGCCCCATATTTGGTGGAGTTGTTAATGGCTGTCTGAGAGAGGGTCCGCCCTCCCCCTCCATGTCTGAGAGAGGGTCCGCCCTCCCCCTCCATGTCTGAGAGAGGGTCCGCCCTCCCCCTCCATGTCTGAGAGAGGGTCCGCCCTCCCCCTCCATGCGACAATCTGCAGTGATTCTTCTGTCAAAGGGTAAGGATTCCTTCGAGAATTGAGAATTGGCGGCCCATTAGCCTTCTCAATGTTGATAGGAAGATATTGGCAAAGATTATTTTCTGGCGTTTATCGTCTGTTGCGGGCAATTTACTTTCTCGCCATCAGCACTGTTCGGTTCAGGGAAGAAGCACTTTTTCAGCGGTGTTAGCTGTCCGGGAGGCCCTGGAGCGGTGCAGGGCTGCAGGCTGGGGAAAGTTCCTACTGGCTTTGGATCAGGCCAAAGCTTTTGATCGAGTCAATCATGAGTACCTATGGCTGCTTCTTGGCAAGTATGGCCTGGAGGGGGGCTTCATTGATTGGCTAAAGACCTTATACAGAGGGGCTGAAAGCTTCATGCTTGTGAATGGTTGGATTGGACGGCCCTTTGAGGTTGGCTCAGGTGTGCGTCAGGGATGTCCTTTGAGTCCTCTGCTATATGCGTTTGTAATCGATCCCTTCATTCGGAGGTTAGAGAGCGGACCGTTGTGTGGAGTTCCTTTGGGCATTCCTGGGGAGCCCCCTCTGAGGGTCGTGGCCTATGCTGATGACGTGTCTGTTTTCATCTCCGGGACGCAGGAGGCGGAGGAGGTGGTCTCGGTGATGGAACAGTATGCTGAGGCAGGAGGTGGGGGAGGTGGTCTCGGTGATGGAACAGTATGCTGAGGTAGGAGGCGGAGGAGGTGGTCTCGATGATGGAACAGTACACTGAGGCAGGAGGCGGAGGAGGGGGTCTCGGTGATGGAACGGTACTCTGAGGCAGGAGGCGGAGGAGGTGGTCTCGGTGATGGAACAGTATGCTGAGGAGGCGGAGGAGGTGGTCTCGGTGATGGAACAGTACGCTGAGGCAGGAGGAGGAGGAGGTGGTCTCAGTGATGGAACCGTATGCTGAGGCAGGAGGCGGAGGAGGTGGTCTCGGTGATGGAACAGTACGCTGAGGCAGGAGGCGGAGGAGGTGGTCTCGGTGATGGAACGGTACTCTGAGGCAGGAGGCGGAGGAGGTGGTCTCGGTGATGGAACAGTATGCTGAGGAGGCGGAGGAGGTGGTCTCGGTGATGGAACAGTACGCTGAGGCAGGAGGAGGAGGAGGTGGTCTCGGTGATGGAACAGTACGCTGAGGCAGGAGGCGGAGGAGGGGGTCTCGGTGATGGAACCGTACGCTGAGGCAGGAGGCGGAGGAGGTGGTCTCGGTGATGGAACAGTACGCTGAGGCAGGAGGTGGAGGAGGTGGTCTCGGTGATGGAACAGTATGCTGAGGCAGGAGGCGGAGGAGGTGGTCTCGGTGATGGAACAGTACGCTGAGGCAGGAGGCGGAGGAGGGGGTCTTGGTGATGGAACGGTACGCTGAGGCAGGAGACGGAGGAGGGGGTCTCGGTGATGGAACAGTATGCTGCGGAGGAGGGGGTCTCGGTGATGGAACAGTACGCTGAGGCAGGAGGCGGAGGAGGGGGTCTTGGTGATGGAACAGTACGCTGAGGCAGGAGGCGGAGGAGGGGGTCTCGGTGATGGAACAGTACGCTGAGGCAGGAGGCGGAGGAGGGGGTCTCGGTGATGGAACAGTACGCTGAGGCAGGAGGCGGAGGAGGGGGTCTCGGTGATGGAACAGTACGCTGAGGCAGGAGGCGGAGGAGGTGGTCTCAGTGATGGAACAGTACGCTGAGGCAGGAGGCGGAGGAGGGGGTCTCGGTGATGGAACAGTACACTGAGGCAGGAGGCGGAGGAGGGGGTCTCGGTGATGGAACAGTATGCTGCGGAGGAGGGGGTCTCGGTGATGGAACAGTACGCTGAGGCAGGAGGCGGGGGAGGTGGTCTCAGTGATGGAACAGTACGCTGAGGCAGGAGGCGGAGGAGGGGGTCTCGGTGATGGAACAGTACGCTGAGGCGGGAGGCGGAGGAGGGGGTCTCGGTGATGGAACAGTACGCTGAGGCAGGAGGCGGAGGAGGTGGTCTCGGTGATGGAACAGTATGCTGAGGCAGGAGGCGGAGGAGGTGGTCTCGGTGATGGAACAGTACGCTGAGGCAGGAGGCGGAGGAGGTGGTCTCGGTGATGGAACAGTATGCTGAGGCAGGAGGCGGAGGAGGTGGTCTCGGTGATGGAACAGTATGCTGACGCAGGAGGCGGAGGAGGGGGTCTCGGTGATGGAACAGTATGCTGAGGCAGGAGGCGGAGGAGGTGGTCTCGGTGATGGAACAGTATGCTGAGGCAGGAGGTGGAGGAGGTGGTCTCGGTGATGGAACAGTATGCTGAGGCAGGAGGTGGAGGAGGTGGTCTCGGTGATGGAGCAGTATACTGAGGCAGGAGGCGGAGGAGGTGGTCTCGGTGATGGAACAGTACGCTGAGGCAGGAGGCGGAGGAGGTGGTCTCGGTGATGGAACAGTATGCTGAGGCAGGAGGTGGAGGAGGTGGTCTCGTGATGGAACAGTATGCTGAGGCAGGAGGCGGAGGAGGGGGTCTCGGTGATGGAACAGTATGCTGAGGCATCTGGCTCAAAGATCAATCAGGATAAGAGTGAGGTTTTCTGGATGGGAGAGGAAGGCGAAGGCTTTACCCTTCCGGACGCCTTCCCAGAGCCCCAGCAGGAAATTAAAGTTTTAGGCATCAGATTTGGTCCCGGTGATTACGGCCTTGCAAATTGGGTAAGCAGGCTACAAGATGCCGATGCCAAGGTGGCCAGCTGGAAGGATTGGAAACTCTCATCCAGGGAAAGGATTGACCTGATTAAAACTTCCCTGATCCCGGTATTTCTGTATGTCGGCTTTGTCTGGGTTCCAGTGTCTCTCTATGCGAGGATCTACAGTTGTGTCTTCCAGCTGTTATGGGGGCACAAACTGAACCTCATTAAGAGGTCTGTAACCTACCTTCCCAGGCGGATGGGTGGCCTAGGTATGGTCAACCCGGTGGTTTTCTTTGATGTTTTTGAAACATAATTTTGGTAGCATGCTGGCAGAGGAACCGCCTGGGTGGGTTGGTATTTTTCAGTCCCGGTTTAGGCCTTTTCTGCGGAGCTGGGAGAATGGTGGGCCAGTGAGAAGCCTGAGGGTCCAACATGGTAAGCTCCCGGCTTATGTTGCCCCGTGTCTGAAAATGGTGAGTGACGGCGGAGGAAATTAAATCTCTTCCTAGGAAGGCCCTGGAGAGGAGGGTTGTTGAATCTGCCTTTAGCGAGCCATTGGCCTTGAGGGATTGCCCAGGCCCAGTTATGAGGGAGGGATTGCCCAGGCCCGGTTATGGGGAAGGGATTGCCCAGGCCCAGTTATGAGGGAGGGATTGCCCGGTTATGGGGGAGGGATTGCCCAGGCCCGGTTATGGGGGAGGGATTGCCCAGGCCCGGTTATGAGGGAGGGTCTGCGTTTGATGAATCTGGAGAGAATCCCTTTAAAGTTTCGGGATTTGGCCTGGCTCTCGTTCCATGGCAGACTCTATGTGAAGGGCAACCTGAAGCATCGCTCTGCGGAGAACCGTGGTTGTCCAAGAGTGGAGTGCGGTGGAGTGGAGGAGACGATGGATCATTTCTTGCTTCAGTGCCCCTTCAATACAGATGTCTACAAGCGGGTGGGTGGGGCTCTGGGGATCCCTTTCCTTTCCCGCTTGAGTTACGCGGAGTGGTCTTACGGAGCCTTTCAGACTCACCGGGACTTTGATTTTGAGACACTTTTTCTAGTTTGCTTAGTAGTCCGTTACTACACGTGGAATGCACGGTGTCAGGTTTCCTCCTGCGGAGGTGGTGGTGAACATTCTGGGTGAGGTTGGGAAGATTCTGGGTCTTGAGAAGGACAGGTGGCGGCCGGGAGCCTGGACAAAGGCGTGGAGGAATGTCGGGTCCCCGTAGCTGCTGTCTGTCAGTCTCTGGGGGCGTGGCTTCTCTTTCTGTCCTTTCACGTCCCCTAGATTTTGTAACATCAGATGTTTGAAGAAAGGCGGCATGTATGGGATCAATGTATGGAATCAATGTGTGGGATCAATGTATGGGATCAATGTGTGGGATCAATGTGTGGGATCTGTGTGTGGGATAAATGTGTGGGATCAGTGTGTGGGATCAATGTGTGGGATCAATGTGTGGGATCAGTGTGTGGGATCAGTGTGTGGGATCAATGTATGTGATCAATGTATGGGATCAATGTATGGGATCAGTGTGTGGGATCAGTGTGTGGGATCAGTGTGTGGGATCAGTGTGTGGGATCAATGTGTGGGATCAGTGTGTGGGATCAGTGTGTGGGATCAGTGTGTGGGATCAGTGTGCGGGATCAATGTGCGGGATCAGTGTGTGGGATAAATGTGTGGGATCAGTGTGTGGGATCAGTGCGTGGGATCAATGCGTGGGATCAATGTGTGGGATCAATGTATGGGATCAGTGTGTGGGATCAGTGTGTGGGATCAGTGCGTGGGATCAGTGCGTGGGATCAATGCGTGGGATCAGTGTGTGGGATCAATGTGTGGGATGAATGTGTGGGATCAATGTGTGGGATCAATGTGTGGGATCAGTGTGTGGGATCAATGTGTGGGATCAATGCGTGGGATCAATGTGTGGGATCAATGTGTGGGATCAATGTGTGGGATCAGTGCGTGGGATCAATGCGTGGGATCAATGTGTGGGATCAATGCGTGGGATCAATGTGTGGGATCAATGTGTGGGATCAGTGCGTGGGATCAATGTGTGGGATCAGTGCGTGGGATCAATGTGTGGGATCAATGTGTGGGATCAATGTGTGGGATCAGTGCGTGGGATCAATGTGTGGGATCAATGTGTGGGATCAATGCGTGGGATCAATGTGTGGGATCAATGTGTGGGATCAGTGCGTGGGATCAATGTGTGGGATCAGTGCGTGGGATCAATGTGTGGGATCAATGTGTGGGATCAATGCGTGGGATCAATGTGTGGGATCAATGTGTGGGATCAATGCGTGGGATCAATGTGTGGGATCAGTGTGTGGGATGAATGTTTCATTGTTTCTTAGCCTGAGGGGGTGTTTAGGTGACGTCAGGATTTGTTATTATTTTGCTGAAGTAGCTGGTTTTGTTTAATTATATATATTTTATTCTATATTTATGGAAATATGATTTTTATGATGTTATTTGTTTGCAAGATTTTAATAAACAAAAAATTTACACTCTAATGTCCCCTCCCCCACAGTCCCATCAGTCTCTGTACCAGAGGAGCTTACACTCTAATGTCCCCTCCCCCACAGTCCCATCAGTCTCTGTACAGAGGAGCTTATGCTCTAATGTCCCCTCCCCCGCAGTCCCATCAGTCTCTGTACAGAGGAGCTTACACTCTAATGTCCCCTCCCCCGCAGTCCCATCAGTCTCTGTACCAGAGGAGCTTACGCTCCAATGTCCCCTCCCCCACAGTCACATCAGTCTCTGTACAGAGGAGCTTACACTCTAATGTCCCCTCCCCCGCACATCAGTCTCTGTACCAGAGGAGCTTACGCTCTAATTTCCCTTCCCCCACAGTCACATCAGTCTCTGTACCAGAGGAGCTTACACTCTAATGTCCCCTCCCCCGCAGTCCCATCAGTCTCTGTACCAGAGGAGCTTACACTCTAATGTCCCCTCCCCCACAGGCCCATCAGTCTCTGTACCAGAGGAGCTTTCACTAGGGGTCGGGTGTTGTCACTTTGTAGGGGGTGGGGCTTGTCTGTGTGTAGGGGGTTGGTATTTTCGGTGTAAAGGGGGTGGGGGTTGTAGGTGTTTAGGGGGTGGGGGTTGTCGGTGTTTAGGGGGTGGGGGTTGTCGGTGAATAGGGGGTGGGGGTTGTCGGTGTGTAGGGGGTGGGGGTTGTCTGTGTGTAGGGGGTGGGGGTTGTCTGTGTGTAGGGGGTGGGGGTTGTCGGTGTGTAGGGGGTGGGGGTTGTCGGTGTGTAGGGGTCGGGGGTTGTCTGTGTGTAGGGGGTGGGGGTTGTAGGTGTTTAGGGGGTGGGGGTTGTCGGTGTTTAGGGGTGGGGGATGTCGGTGAATAGGGGGTGGGGGTTGTCGGTGTGTAGGGGGTGGGGGTTGTCTGTGTGTAGGGGGTGGGGGTTGTCTGTGTGTAGGGGGTGGGGGTTGTCGGTGTGTAGGGGTCGGGGGTTGTCTGTGTGTAGGGGGTGGGGGTTGTCGGTGTGTAGGGGTCGGGGGTTGTCGGTGTGTAGGGGGTGGGGGTTGTCTGTGTGTAGGGGGTAGGGTGTTGTCGGTGTGTAGGGGGTGGGGGTTGTCTGTGTGTAGGGGGTAGGGTGTTGTCAGTGTGTAGGGGGTGGGGGTTGTCGGTGTGTAGGGGGTAGGGTGTTGTCGGTGTGTAGGGGGTGGGGGTTGTCTGTGTGTAGGGGGTAGGGTGCTGTCGGTGTGTAGGGGGTGGGGGTTGTCGGTGTGTAGGGGGTGGGGGTTGTCTGTGTGTAGGGGGTGGGGGTTGTCTGTGTGTAGGGGGTGGGGGTTGTCGGTGTGTAGGGGGTGGGGGTTGTCTGTGTGTAGGGGGGGGGTTGTCTGTGTGTAGGGGGGTGGGTGTTGTCAGTGTGTAGGGGTCGGGGGTTGTCTGTGTGTAGGGGTCGGGGGTTGTCTGTGTGTAGGGGGTGGGGGTTGTCTGTGTGTAGGGGTCGGGGGTTGTCTGTGTGTAGGGGTCGGGGGTTGTCTGTGTGTAGGGGGTGGGGGTTGTCTGTGTGTAGGGGTCGGGGGTTGTCTGTGTGTAGGGGGTGGGGGTTGTCTGTATGTAGGGGGGTAGGGTGTTGTCAGTGTGTAGGGGGTGGGGGTTGTCAGTGTGTAGGGGTCGGGGGTTGTCTGTGTGTAGGGGTCGGGGGTTGTCTGTGTGTAGGGGGTAGGGTGTTGTCGGTGTGTAGGGGGTGGGGGTTGTCTGTGTGTAGGGGGCGGGGTGTTGTCAGTGTGTAGGGGGTAGGGTGTTGTCGGTGTGTAGGGGGTGGGGGTTGTCAGTGTGTAGGGGTCGGGGGTTGTCTGTGTGTAGGGGTCGGGGGTTGTCTGTGTGTAGGGGGTGGGGGTTGTCTGTGTGTAGGGGTCGGGGGTTGTCTGTGTGTAGGGGGTGGGGGTTGTCTGTATGTAGGGGGTAGGGTGTTGTCAGTGTGTAGGGGGGTGGGGGTTGTCGGTGTGTAGGGGGTGGGGGTTGTCTGTGTGTAGGGGGTAGGGTGTTGTCGGTGTGTAGGGGGTGGGGGTTGTCTGTGTGTAGGGGGTAGGGTGTTGTCGGTGTGTAGGGGGTGGGGGTTGTCGGTGTGTAGGGGGTGGGGGTTTTCTGTGTGTAGGGGGTAGGGTGTTGTCGGTGTGTAGGGGGTGGGGGTTGTCGGTGTGTAGGGGGTAGGGTGTTGTCGGTATGTAGGGGGTGGGGGTTGTCTGTGTGTAGGGGGTAGGGTGTTGTCGGTGTGTAGGGGGTGGGGGTTGTCTGTGTGTAGGGGGTGGGGGTTGTCGGTGTGTAGGGGGTAGGGTGTTGTCGGTGTGTAGGGGTCGGGGGTTGTCTGTGTGTAGGGGGTAGGGTGTTGTCGGTGTGTAGGGGGTGGGGGTTGTCGGTGTGTAGGGGGTGGGGGTTGTCGGTGTGTAGGGGTCGGGGGTTGTCTGTGTGTAGGGGTCGGGGGTTGTCTGTGTGTAGGGGGTGGGGGTTGTCTGTATGTAGGGGGTAGGGTGTTGTCAGTGTGTAGGGGGTGGGGGTTGTCGGTGTGTAGGGGGTGGGGGTTGTCTGTGTGTAGGGGGGTGGGGGTTGTCGGTGTGTAGGGGGTGGGGGTTGTCTGTGTGTAGGGGGGTGGGGGTTGTCGGTGTGTAGGGGGTGGGGTGTTGTCGGTATGGAGGGGGTGGGGTGTTGTTGGTGTGGAGGGGTGGGGGTTGTCGGTGAATAGGGGGTGGGGGTTGTCGGTGTGTAGGGGGTGGGGTGTTGTCGGTGTGGAGGGGGTGGGGGTTGTCGGTGTGGAGGGGTGGGGGTTGTCGGTGAATAGGGGGTGGGGGTTGTCGGTGTGTAGGGGGTGGGGTGTTGTCGGTGTGTAGGGGGTGGGGTGTTGTCGGTGTGTAGGGGGTGGGGTGTTGTCGGTGTGTAGGGGTGGGGGTTGTTGGTGTGTAGCGGTTGTCGGTGTTTAGGGGTGGGGGTTGTCGGTGAATAGGGGGTGGGGGTTGTCGGTGTGTAGGGGCAAGGTGTTGTCGGTGTGTAGGGGGTGGGGGTTGTCTTTGTGTAGGGGGTGGGGGTTGTCGGTGTGTAGGGGAGCGGGGAGTTGTCGGTGTGTAGGGGGCGGGGGGTTGTCGGTGTGTAGGGGGCGGGGGTTGTCGGTGTGTAGGGGGCGGGGTGTTGTCGGTGTGGAGGGGCGGGGTGTTGTCGGTGTGTAGGTGCGGGGTGTTGTCGGTGTGGAGGGGGTGGGGTGTTGTCGGTGTGTAGGGGTGGGGGTTGTCGGTGTGTAGGGGCAGGGTGTTGTCGGTGTGTAGGGGCGGGGTGTTGTCGGTGTGTAGGGGGTGGGGGTTGTCGGTGTGTAGGGGCGGGGTGTTGTCGGTGTGGAGGGGCGGGGTGTTGTCGGTGTGTAGGGGCGGGGTGTTGTCGGTGTGGAGGGGGTGGGGTGTTGTCGGTGTGTAGGGGGGGGTTGTCGGTATGTAGGGGGTAGGGTGTTGTCAGTGTGTAGGGGGTGGGGGTTGTCGGTGTGTAGGGGGTGGGGGTTGTCTGTGTGTAGGGGGGTGGGGGTTGTCGGTGTGTAGGGGGTGGGGGTTGTCTGTGTGTAGGGAGGTGGGGGTTGTCGGTGTGTAGGGGGTGGGGTGTTGTCGGTGTGGAGGGGGTGGGGTGTTGTTGGTGTGGAGGGGTGGGGGTTGTCGGTGAATAGGGGGTGGGGGTTGTCGGTGTGTAGGGGGTGGGGTGTTGTCCGTGTGGAGGGGGTGGGGGTTGTCGGTGTGGAGGGGTGGGGGTTGTCGGTGAATAGGGGGTGGGGGTTGTCGGTGTGTAGGGGGTGGGGTGTTGTCGGTGTGTAGGGGGTGGGGTGTTGTCGGTGTGTAGGGGTGGGGGTTGTTGGTGTGTAGCGGTTGTCGGTGTTTAGGGGTGGGGGTTGTCGGTGAATAGGGGGTGGGGGTTGTCGGTGTGTAGGGGGTGGGGGTTGTCGGTGTGTAGGGGAGCGGGGGGTTGTCGGTGTGTAGGGGGCGGGGTGTTGTCGGTGTGGAGGGGCGGGGTGTTGTCGGTGTGTAGGGGCGGGGTGTTGTCGGTGTGGAGGGGGTGGGGTGTTGTCGGTGTGTAGGGGTGGGGGTTGTCGGTGTGTAGGGGCGGGGTGTTGTCGGTGTGCAGGGGCGGGGTGTTGTCGGTGTGTAGGGGGTGGGGGTTGTCGGTGTGTAGGGGGTGGGGGTTGTCAGTGTGTAGGGGCGGGGTGTTGTCGGTGTGGAGGGGCGGGGTGTTGTCGGTGTGTAGGGGCGGGGTGTTGTCGGTGTGGAGGGGGTGGGGTGTTGTCGGTGTGTAGAGGGGGGGGGTTGTCGGTGTGTAGGGGGTGGGGTGTTGTCGGTGTGTAGGGGTTGGGGTGTTGTAGGTGTGTAGGGGGTGGGGTGTTGTCGGTGTGTAGGGGGTGGGGTGTTGTCGGTGTGTAGGGGTTGGGGTGTTGTCGGTGTGTAGGGGGGGGGGGTTGTCGGTGTGTAGGGGGTGGGGTGTTGTCGGTGTGTAGGGGGGGGGTTGTCGGTGTGTAGGGGTTGGGTGTTGTCGTTGTGTAGGGGGTGGGGTGTTATCGGTGTTGAGGGGGTGGGGTGTTGTCGGTGTGTAGGGGGTGGGGTGTTGTCGGTGTGTAGGGGGTGGGGTGTTGTCGGTGAGTAGGGGGTGGGGTGTTGTCGGTGTGTAGGGGTGGGGGTTGTCGGTGTGTAGGGGTGGGGGTTGTCGGTGTGTAGGGGTGGGGGTTGTCGGTGTAGGGGTTGTTGGTGTGTAGGGGGTGGGGGTTGTCGGGGTGTAGGGGGTGGGGGTTGTCGGTGTGTAGGGGGCGGGGTGTTGTCGGTGTGTAGGGGGTGGGGTGTTGTCGGTGTGTAGGGGGTGGGGTGTTTTCAGTGTGTAGGGGGTGGGGGGTTGTCGGTGTGTAGGGGGTGGGGTGTTGTCGGTGAGTAGGGGGTGGGGTGTTGTCGGTGTGTAGGGGTGGGGTTTGTCGGTGAATAGGGGGTGGGGGTTGTCGGTGTGTAGGGGGTGGGGGTTGTCTGTGTGTAGGGGGTGGGGGTTGTCGGTGTGTAGTGGGTGGGGGTTGTCGGTGTGTAGGGGGCGGGGTGTTGTCGGTGTGTAGGGGGTGGGGTGTTGTCGGTGTGTAGGGGGGGGTTGTCGGTGTGTAGGGGGTGGGTTGTTGTCGGTGTTGAGGGGGTGGGGTGTTGTCGGTGTGTAGGGGGTGGGGTGTTGTCAGTGTGTAGGGGGTGGGGTGTTGTCGGTGTGTAGTTGGTGGGGGGTTGTCGGTGTGTAGGGGGTGGGGTGTTGTCGGTGTGTAGTTGGTGGGGGGTTGTCGGTGTGTAGGGGGTGGGGTGTTGTCGGTGTGTAGGGGTTTGCTGTTGTCGGTGTTTAGGGGGTGGGGGTTGTCGGTATGTAGGGGGTGGGGGTTGTCGGTGTGGAGGGGCGGGGTTTTGTTGGTGTGGAGGGGCGGGGTGTTATCGGTGTGGAGGGGCGGGGTGTTGTCGGTGTGTAGGGGGTGGGGTGTTGTCGGTGTGTAGGGGCGGGGTGTTGTCGGCGTGTAGGGGGTGGAGTGTTGTCGGTGTGTAGGGGGTGGGGGTTGTCGGTGTTTAGGGGCGGGGTGTTGTCGGTGTGTAGGGGGTGGAGTGTTGTCGGTGTGTAGGGGGGGGGTTGTCGGTGTGTAGGGGGCGGGGGTTGTCGGTGTTTAGGGGCGGGGTGTTGTCGGTGTGTAGGGGGTGGAGTGTTGTCGGTGTGTAGGGGGGGGTTGTCGGTGTGTAGGGGGCGGAGGTTGTCGGTGTGTAGGGGGTGGGGGTTGTCGGTGTGTAGGGGTTGTTTGTGTGTAGGGGGTGGGGGTTGTTGGTGTGTAGGGGGTGTTGTCGGTGTGTAGGGGGCGGGGTGTTGTCGGTGTGTAGGGGGTGGGGGTTGTCGGTGTGTAGGGGTTGTCTGTGTGTAGGGGGTGGGGGTTGTTGGTGTGTAGTTGGTGGGGGGTTGTCGGTGTGTAGGGGTGGAGTGTTGTCGGTGTGTAGGGGGGGTGTTGTCCGTGTGTAGGGGCGGGGTTTGTCGGTGTCGCGGTCTGCGGTGGAATCGATGGCGGCGGTCATCTCTTTGAAGTCGCAGCGATTCTCATCTCTCTTCTGTTGGAAGTTTCCATTCGCTTGTCGCTTCCATTGAGGACGACTCTGCAGAGGGCGAAGGTCGGGGAGAGAATTGGGAGGAGAACGGCGAGGAAAGTGCGATAAGGAGGAACGCGGCGAGCCGCCACTTGGCTCTCCACTTACAAAGCGGCTTACGGCCGGCATTTATAACGACTAATAGAGTCGAAGAAAAACTCAATTATAGATGGTTATCGGCCGCGGCAGAAATCGCATTCCAAATATACCGGAGAGGAAGGACGCCGGATGATCCGACTCGCATCCAGAAACCCTCACCCCCACCACGGCGTGCTGCGTCCCACAGGGACAGTGACACCACCATGGTGTGCAGCTATTCACAAGGATGGTGACACCACCACAGCATGCTGCGATTCATGGTGACGGTGACACCACTACGGCGTGCTGCGACTCACAGAGAGAGGACACGTGAGGAGGTGACACCCGATGAGAAGAGGACACGTGAGGAGGTGACACCCGATGAGAAGAGGACACATGAGGAGGTGACACCTGGTCAGGAAAGGATATCTGAGGAGGTGACACCCGGTGAGGAGAGGACACGTGAGGAGGTGACACCTGGCGAGGAGAGGACACGTGAGGAGGTGACACCCGGCGAGGAGAGGACACGTAAAGAGGTGACACCTGGCAAGGAGAGGACACATGAGGTGACACCCGGCGAGGAGAGAAGATGTGGGGAGGTGACACCCGGCGAGGAGAGGACACGTGGGGAGGTGACAATCGGCGAGGAGAGGACACGTGAGGAGGTGACACCTGGCAAGGAGAGGACACGTAAGGAGGTGACACCTGGCAAGGAGAGGACACGTGAGGTGGTGACACCCGGCGAGAAGACACATGAGAAGGTGACACCTGGTGAGGATAGGACACATGAGGTGGTGACACCCGGCGAGAAGACACATGAGAAGGTGACACCTGGCGAGGAGAGGACACGTGAGGAGGTGACACCTGGCGAGGAGAGGACACGTGAGGAGGTGACACCTGGCGAGGAGAGGACACGTGAGGAGGTGACACCTGGCGAGGAGAGGACACCTGGTGAGGAGAGGACATGTGAGGAGGTGACACCCAATGAGAAGAGGACACGTGAGGAGGTGACACCCGATGAGAAGAGGACACGTGAGTAGGTGACACCGGATGAGAAGAGGACACGTGAGGAGGTGACACCCGATGAGAAGAGGACACGTGAGGAGGTGACACCCGATGAGAAGAGGACACGTGAGGAGGTGACACCAGATGAGAAGAGGACACGTGAGGAGGTGATACCTGGTCAGGAAAGGATATGTGGGGAGGTGACACCCGGTGAGGAGAGGACACGTGAGGAGGTGACACCCGCCGAGAAGAGGACACGTGAGGAGGTGACACCCGGCGAGGAGAGGACACATGAGGTGGTGACACCCGGCGAGGAGAGGACACGTGAGGAGGTGACACCCGGCGAGGAGAGGACACATGAGGTGGTGATACCCGGCGAGGAGAGGACACATGAGGTGGTGACACCCGGCGAGGAGAGAACACATGAGGTGGTGACACCCGGCGAGGAGAGGACACGTGAGGAGGTGACACCCGGCGAGGCGAGGACACGTGAGGTGGTGACACCCGGCGAGGCGAGGACACGTGAGGAGGTGACACCTGGCAAGGAGAGGACACATGAGGTGGTGACACCCGGCGAGGAGAGGACACATGAGGTGGTGACACCCGGCGAGGAGAGGACACATGAGGAGGTGACACCCGGCGAGGAGAGGACACTACTCCTACACCATGCCCATGATTTCATACATGACTCCACGCCGGGTGATTCTCGCTCGTTCCCGTGTCTGACGCTTCGATCGTCTCTTCATTCTGCGGTTGTGAAATTCCTGCAATCTGCCTGGAAGGCGGTTTGTTCCCCCTCCCCCGCAGTGTGTGAATTATTGAAGAGAACCTGCCGATGGCGCTGCGTCCTTTCATCAGGAACTGGGATTGTGTTTCTAGGTGAGGATTCATCTCTGGGCTCCTATCTGGGGCCCCCAGCTGTCAGCTCTCCTCCTTTCTTCTCCCTTCCTCCTCTATGAATAGAAGAGACAATGGCGGGCCGCCTGGCAGAGATGCAATCTGCCATCTCCACCCCTCCCCCCGGGGACCCCGCACCTCATCTGAGAGTCCTTTCCTGTCTGTGGTGTCACCTCCAGGGTCCCCTCGGTATGACTTCTCCTGTCTGTGGGGTCACCTCCAGGGTCCCTGCGGTATGACGTCTCCTGTCTGTGGTGTCACCTCCAGGGTCCCCTCGGTATGACGTCTCCTGTCTGTGGTGTCACCTCCAGGGTCCCTGCAGTATGACGTCTCCTGTCTGTGGTGTCACCTCCAGGGTCCCTCGCGGTATGACATCTCCTGTCTGTGGTGTCACCTCCAGGGTCCCCTCGGTATGACTTCTCCTGTCTTTGGGGTCACCTCCAGGGTCCCCTCGGTATGACGTCTCCTGTCTGTGGTGTCACCTCCAGGGTCCCTGCAGTATGACGCCTCCTGTCTGTGGTGTCACCTCCAGGGTCCCTGCGGTATGACGTCTCCTGTCTGTGGTGTCACCTCCAGGGTCCCTGCGGTATGACGTCTCCTGTCTGTGGTGTCACCTCCAGGGTCCCTGCGGTATGACGTCTCCTGTCTGTGGTGTCACCTCCAGGGTCCCTGCGGTATGACGTCTCCTGTCTGTGGTGTCACCTCCAGGGTCCCTGCAGTATGACGCCTCCTGTCTGTGGTGTCACCTCCAGGGTCCCTGCGGTATGACGTCTCCTGTCTGTGGTGTCACCTCCAGGGTCCCTGCGGTATGACGTCTCCTGTCTGTGGTGTCACCTCCAGGGTCCCCTCGGTATGACTTCTCCTGTCTGTGGGGTCACCTCCAGGGTCCCCTCGGTATGACGTCTCCTGTCTGTGGTGTCACCTCCAGGGTCCCTGCGGTATGACGTCTCCTGTCTGTGGTGTCACCTCCAGGGTCCCCGCGGTATGACGTCTCCTGTCTATGAAAGGGTATTACCGAAGAATCATCACCGGCTGGTGTCCCCCAACACTCCGATCTGTAAACCAGCAAAGACACACAATGCAATCCTGGATGTGCAGGAAATGATTCGCAGTCTGATTTAGCGATTGCAGATATAAGGTCTTCATGGGGGATGGGGTCACCTTCCGTCTACTCATTGCTATATACACCGCTCAGCCACCCACCATGGACTCCACCAGACCCCTGAAGGTACGCGGTGGTATCGGCACCAAGCCTTCAGCAGCAGATCCTGTAAGTCCTGTGAGATGGGAGGCGGAGCCTCCATGGATTAAACTGGTTTTTCCAACACCTCTCACAGATTGAATTGAGATCTGTAGAATCTGGGGGCCAAGCCAACACCTCAAACTCATTGTTGTGTTCCTTAAACCATTCTTGAATTCACCAGACCAGGCCACCTTCTTCCATTCCTCCGTGGTGCAGCTCTCATGCACACATGCCCATTGGTGGTGCTATTGGCTGTGGAGATGGGTCAGCATGGGGCCCCTGACTGGTCTGCGGCTACACCGCCCCATACACAGCAATATGTGTGTTCCAACACCTTCCTATCAGAACCGGCAGTCACTATTCCATCTATTTGTGCTCCAGGAGCTCTTCTATTGGATCATACTACATGGCCCCCCACCATCACCATCAACGAGCCTTCCCCCACCTCCATCAATGAGCCTTCCCCCCCCCCACATCCATCAATGAGCCTTCCCTCCCCCACCTCCATCAATGAGCCTTCCCCCCCCCCACATCCATCAATGAGCCTTCCCTCCCCCACCTCCATCAATGAGCCTTCCCTCCCCACCTCCATTAATGAGTCTTTCCCCCCCCACATCCATCAATGAGCCTTCCCTCCCCCACCTCCATCAATGAGCCTTCCCTCCCCACCTCCATCAATAAGCCTTCCCTCCCCACCTCCATCAATGAGCTTTCCCTCCCCACCTCCATCAATGAGCCTTCCCTCCCCACAATTTAATCAATGAGCCTTCCCTCCCCACCTCCATCAATGAGCCTTCCCCTCCCCACCTCCATCAATGAGCCTTCCCCTCCCCACCTCCATCAATGAGCCTTCCCCTCCCCACCTCCATCAATAAGCCTTCCCCTCCCCACATCCATCAATGAGCCTTCCCTCCCCACCTCCATCAAATAGCCTTCCCTCCCCACCTCCATCAATGAGCTTCCCCTCCCCACATCCATCAATGAGCCTTCCCTCCCCACCTCCATCAATAAGCCTTCCCTCCCCACCTCCATCAATGAGCTTTCCCTCCCCACCTCCATCAATGAGCCTTCCCTCCCCACTTCCATCAATGAGCCTTCCCTCCCCACCTCCATCAATGAGCCTTCCCCTCCCCACCTCCATCAATGAGCCTTCCCCTCCCCAGCTCCATCAATGAGCCTTCCCCTCCCCACCTCCATCAATGAGCCTTCCCTCCCCACCTCCATCAAATAGCCTTCCCTCCCCAGCATCCATTAATGAGCCTTCCCTCCCCCCCTCCATCAATGAGCCTTCCCTCCCTACCTCCATCAATGAGCCCCCACTTCCATCAGTGAGCGTTCCCTCCCCCCCACCTCCATCAATAGGACACTATTACTGACACAGTCTGCACTCCGGCCCCCTTAAACTCTGAAGGACAGTAAACTGGCCCTTTGTTTAGAAAGTTTGGGGCCCCACCGGGTGTAGAGGGTCTGGAGAGAGCTCACTGGACTGAGCCAGCGGTAAGCTGTGGGAGAACCCATGTTGTCCAAGAGGCGGTGTGAGTCCTTATCTCCATCACTGGGAGGAGCCTAGAGAATATGGACTGGAGGCCACCAATGAGCCTGTGTGGGTGAGTACAAGACCCCAGTGCTGCAAGGGGGACTCTGGGAGGAGGACAGGTCACAGGCAGCTGGGGACTCTATGGGACTTTGTGGTGCAGCCAGAAGTTTAGCAGTCCTCAAGATGTTGTTACAGTTCCGGGTTCCCCGTGTTCCCTCTCCCCATCCAAGATCTTCATTCCTCAGCAAAAACAAACCCCAGACTGATTCTGGAGCCAGAAGAATGTTGGAAATGCTGTGTGCCTGGCTGTGTGTGCTGTAAGGGGAAGATCCACCCAAATTCACCAGCAGGGGTGCTGTACAATGAGACACTGGGCATGTTATGTCGTCTGGGCTCCGGGGCAGATATACCTGATATATACCCCATATATGCCCCAATACATACCCCATATATACCCCAATATATACCCCATACATTCCCCATATATACCCCATATATACCCCAATATATACCCCATATATACCCCATATATACCCCAATATATACCCCATACATTCCCCATATATACCCCATATATGCCCCAATATATACCCCATACATTCCCCATATATACCCCATATATACCCCAATATATACCCCATATATACCCCATACATTCCCCATATATACCCCATATATACCCCATACATTCCTGATATATACCCCATATATGCCCCAATACATACCCCATATATACCCCAATATATACCCCATACATTCCCCATATATACCCCATATATGCCCCAATATATACCCCATACATGCCCCATACATTCCCCATATATACCCCATATATGCCCCAATATATACCCCATATATACCCCATACATTCCCCATATATACCCCATATATGCCCCATACATTCCCCATATATACCCCATATATGCCCCAATATATACCCCATATATACCCCATACATTCCCCATATATACCCCATATATGCCCCAATACATACCCCATATATACCCCATACATTCCCCATATATACCCCATATATACCCCATACATTCCTGATATATACCCCATATATGCCCCAATATATACCCCATATATACCCCAATATATACCCCATACATTCCCCATATATACCCCATATATGCCCCAATACATACCCCATATATACCCCATACATTCCCCATATATACCCCATATATACCCCATACATTCCTGATATATACCCCATATATGCCCCAATACATACCCCATATATACCCCAATATATACCCCATACATTCCCCATATATACCCCATATATACCCCAATATATACCCCATATATACCCCATATATACCCCATACATGCCCCATACATTCCCCATATATACCCCATATATGCCCCATACATTCCCCATATATGCCCCATACATTCCCCATATATACCCCATACATTCCTGATATATACCCCATACATTCCCCATATATACCCCATACATTCCTGATATATACCCCATACATTCCCCATATATACCCCATACATTCCCCATATATACCCCATACATTCCCCATATATACCCCATACATTCCCCATATATACCCCATACATTCCCCATATATACCCCATATATGCCCCAATATATACCCCATACATTCCCCATATATACCCCATATATGCCCCAATATATACCCCATACATTCCCCATATATACCCCATACATTTCTGATATATACCTCATATATGCCCCAATATATACCCCATACATTCCCCATGTATACCCCATATATACCCCATATATACCGCATATATGCCCCAATATATACCCCATACATTCCCCATACATGCCCCAATATATAGCCCATATATACCCCATATATGCCCCAATATATACACCATACATTCCCCATACATACCCCAATATATACCGGATTTATACCCCATATAATCCCCAATATAAACCTGACACATTCCCAATATATATATATCCAATATATACCCCATATAAACCCTATATATACCCAATACATTTCTTATATATACCCCATATATACCCGATTTATACCCCATATTTACCCCATACATACCCCATATACACCCGATACATTCCTGATATATACCCCATATATACCCGAGTTATACCCCATATATACCCCATATATACCCTATATCAGGGCTTGAAAAAGCCGCTCGCTAAATGCGAGGAGAAATTCCTCTGTGGCGATCGGTGAGCACAGATGATGGAGCGACTCCACGTGCGCCTCATTGTGAAGCCGAGTTCAAATTTACAATTTCCGGTTTCCGCAGCATCGCCATTACAGTGGCAGCGCCGCAGGGGACACTTGCAGGAGAGGTCCGCTCTCCTACGCTGAGACACCCTCTCTACCGCCACGGGGGACATAAGGCCCGCTCTCCGCCGCGGGGGACTCAAGGCCCGCTCCCCACAACCTTGGGGGACACGAGGCCCGCTCTCCACCACCTTGGGGGACACGAGGCCCGCTCTCCACCACCTTGGGGGACTCAAGGCCCGCTCCCCACCACCTTCGGGGACACGAGGCCCGCTCCCCACCACCTTGGGGGACACCAGGCCCGCACTACACCACCTTGGGGACACACGGCCCGCTCTCCACCACCATGGGGGACACGAGGCCCGCTCTCCACCACCTTGGGGGACACGAGGCCCGCTCTCCACCACCTTGGGGGACACGAGGCCCGCTCTCCACCACCTTGGGGGACACGAGGCCCGCTCTCCACCACCTTGGGGGACACGAGGCCCGCTCCCCACCACCTTGGGGGACACCAGGCCCGCACTACACCACCTTGGGGACACACGGCCCGCTCTCCACCACCTTGGGGGACACGAGGCCCGCTCTCCACCACCTTGGGGGACACAAGGCCCACTCTCCACCACCTTGGGGGACACGAGGCCCGCTCTCCACCACCTTGGGGGACACGAGGCCCGCTCACCACCACCTTGGGGGACACGAGGCCCGCTCTCCACCACCATGGGGGACACGGGGCCCGCTCTCCAGAACCTTGGGGGACACGAGGCCCGCTCTCCAGAACCTTGGGAGACACGAGGCCCACACTCCACCACCTTAGGGGACACGAGGCCCGCTCTCCAGAACCTTGGGGGACACGAGGCCCGCTCTCCAGAACCTTGGAAGACACGAGGCCCACTCTCCACCACCTTGGGGGACACGAGGCCCGCTCTCCACCACCTTGGGGGACACGAGGCCCGCTCTCCACCACCATGGGGGACACGGGGCCCGCTCTCCACCACCTTGGGGGACACGAGGCCCGCTCTCCACCACCATGGGGGACACGGGGCCCGCTCTCCAGAACCTTGGGGGACACGAGGCCCGCTCTCCAGAACCTTGGGAGACACGAGGCCCACTCTCCACCACCTTGGGGGACACGAGGCCCACTCTCCAGAACCTTGGGAGACACGAGGCCCACTCTCCACCACCTTGGGGGACACGAGGCCCGCTCTCCAGAACCTTGGGGGACACGAGGCCCGCTCTCCACCACCATGGGGGACACGGGGCCCGCTCTCCAGAACCTTGGGGGACACGAGGCCCGCTCTCCAGAACCTTGGGAGACACGAGGCCCACTCTCCACCACCTTGGGGGACACGAGGCCCGCTCTCCAGAACCTTGGGAGACACGAGGCCCACTCTCCACCACCTTGGGGGACACGAGGCCCGCTCTCCAGAACCTTGGGGGAGACGAGGCCCGCTCTCCAGAACCTTGGGGGACACGAGGCCCGCTCTCCAGAACCTTGGGAGACACGAGGCCCACTCTCCACCACCTTGGGGGACACGAGGCCCGCTCTCCAGAACCTTGGGGGACACGAGGCCCGCTCTCCAGAACCTTGGAAGACACGAGGCCCACTCTCCACCACCTTGGGGGAAACGAGGCCCGCTCTCCACCACCATGGGGGACACGAGGCCCGCTCTCCACCACCTTGGGGGACACGAGGCCCGCTCTCCACCACCATGGGGGACACGGGGCCCGCTCTCCAGAACCTTGGGGGACACGAGGCCCGCTCTCCAGAACCTTGGGAGACACGAGGCCCACTCTCCACCACCTTGGGGGACACGAGGCCCGCTCTCCAGAACCTTGGGGAACACGAGGCCCGCTCTCCAGAACCTTGGAAGACACGAGGCCCGCTCTCCACCACCTTGGGGGACACGAGGCCCGCTCTCCAGAACCTTGGGGGACACGAGGCCCGCTCTCCACCACCTTGGGGGACACGAGGCCCGCTCTCCACCACCTTGTGGGACACAAGGCCCGCTCTCCAGAACCTTGGGGAACTCGAGGCCCGCTCTCCAGAACCTTGGGAGACACGAGGCCCACTCTCCACCACCTTGGGGGACACGAGGCCCGCTCTCCAGAACCTTGGGGGACACGAGGCCCGCTCTCCAGAACCTTGGAAGACACGAGGCCCACTCTCCACCACCTTGGGGGACACGAGGCCCGCTTTCCACCACCTTGGGGGAAACGAGGCCCGCTCTCCACCACCATGGGGGACACGAGGCCCGCTCTCCACCACCTTGGGGGACACGAGGCCCGCTCTCCACCACCATGGGGGACACGGGGCCCGCTCTCCAGAACCTTGGGGGACACGAGGCCCGCTCTCCAGAACCTTGGGAGACACGAGGCCCACTCTCCACCACCTTGGGGGACACGAGGCCCGCTCTCCAGAACCTTGGGGAACACGAGGCCCGCTCTCCAGAACCTTGGAAGACACGAGGCCCGCTCTCCACCACCTTGGGGGACACGAGGCCCGCTCTCCAGAACCTTGGGGGACACGAGGCCCGCTCTCCACCACCTTGGGGGACACGAGGCCCGCTCTCCACCACCTTGTGGGACACGAGGCCCACTCTCCAGAACCTTGGGGAACTCGAGGCCCGCTCTCCAGAACCTTGGGAGACACGAGGCCCACTCTCCACCACCTTGGGGGACACGAGGCCCGCTCTCCAGAACCTTGGGGGACACGAGGCCCGCTCTCCAGAACCTTGGAAGACACGAGGCCCACTCTCCACCACCTTGGGGGACACGAGGCCCGCTCTCCAGAACCTTGGGAGACACGAGGCCCACTCTCCACCACCTTTGGGGACACGAGGCCCGCTCTCCAGAACCTTGGGGGACACGAGGCCCGCTCTCCAGAACCTTGGAAGACACGAGGCCCACTCTCCACCACCTTGGGGGACACGAGGCCCGCTCTCCACCACCTTAGGGAACACGAGGCCCGCTCTCCACCACCATAGGGGACACGGGGCCCGCTCTCCAGAACCTTGGGGGACACGAGGCCCGCTCTCAACCACCTTGGGGGACACGAGGCCCGCTTTCCACCACCTTGGGGGACACGAGGCCCGCTCTCCAGAACCTTGGAAGACACGAGGCCCACTCTCCACCACCTTGGGGGACACGAGGCCCGCTCTCCAGAACCTTGGGGGACACGAGGCCCGCTCTCCACCACTTTGGGGGACACGAGGCCCGCTCTCCACCACCTTGGGGGACACGAGGCCCGCTCTCCAGAACCTTGGGGAACTCGAGGCCCACTCTCCACCACCTTGGGGGACACGAGGCCCGCTCTCCAGAACCTTGGGGGACACGAGGCCCGCTCTCCACCACCTTGGGGGGCACGAGGCCCGCTCTCCAGAACCTTGGGGGACACGAGGCCCGCTCTCAACCACCTTGGGGGACACGAGGCCCGCTCTCCACCACCTTGGGGGACACGAGGCCCGCTCTCCACCACCTTGGGGGACACGAGGCCCGCTCTCCACCACCTTGGGGAACTCGAGGCCCGCTCTCCAGAACCTTGGGGAACACGAGGCCCGCTCTCCAGAACCTTGGAAGACACGAGGCCCGCTCTCCACCACCTTGGGGGACACGAGGCCCGCTCTCCAGAACCTTGGGGGACACGAGGCCCGCTCTCCACCACCTTGGGGGACACGAGGCCCGCTCTCCACCACCTTGTGGGACACGAGGCCCACTCTCCAGAACCTTGGGGAACTCGAGGCCCGCTCTCCAGAACCTTGGGAGACACGAGGCCCACTCTCCACCACCTTGGGGGACACGAGGCCCGCTCTCCAGAACCTTGGGGGACACGAGGCCCGCTCTCCAGAACCTTGGGGGACACGAGGCCCACTCTCCACCACCTTGGGGGACACGAGGCCCGCTCTCCAGAACCTTGGGAGACACGAGGCCCACTCTCCACCACCTTGGGGGACACGAGGCCCGCTCTCCAGAACCTTGGGGGACACGAGGCCCGCTCTCCAGAACCTTGGAAGACACGAGGCCCACTCTCCACCACCTTGGGGGACACGAGGCCCGCTCTCCACCACCTTAGGGAACACGAGGCCCGCTCTCCACTACCATAGGGGACACGGGGCCCGCTCTCCAGAACCTTGGGGGACACGAGGCCCGCTCTCAACCACCTTGGGGGACACGAGGCCCGCTTTCCACCACCTTGGGGGACACGAGGCCCGCTCTCCAGAACCTTGGAAGACACGAGGCCCACTCTCCACCACCTTGGGGGACACGAGGCCCGCTCTCCAGAACCTTGGGGGACACGAGGCCCGCTCTCCACCACTTTGGGGGACACGAGGCCCGCTCTCCACCACCTTGGGGGACACGAGGCCCGCTCTCCAGAACCTTGGGGAACTCGAGGCCCACTCTCCACCACCTTGGGGGACACGAGGCCCGCTCTCCAGAACCTTGGGGGACACGAGGCCCGCTCTCCACCACCTTGGGGGGCACGAGGCCCGCTCTCCAGAACCTTGGGGGACACGAGGCCCGCTCTCAACCACCTTGGGGGACACGAGGCCCGCTCTCCACCACCTTGGGGGACACGAGGCCCGCTCTCCACCACCTTGGGGGACACGAGGCCCGCTCTCCACCACCTTGGGGAACTCGAGGCCCGCTCTCCACCACCTTGGGGATCTCGAGGCCCGCTCTCCACCACCTTGGGGGGCACGAGGCCCGCTCTCCAGAACCTTGGGGGACACGAGGCCTGCTCTCCAGAACCTTGGGGGACACGAGGCCCGCTCTCCAGAACCTTGGGGGACATGAGGCCCGCTCTCCACCACCTTGGGGGACACGAGGCCCGCTCTCCACCACCTTGGGGGACACGAGGCCCGCTCTCCAGAACCTTGGGGAACTCGAGGCCCGCTCTCCACCACCTTGGGGGACACGAGGCCCGCTCTCCACCACCATGGGGGACACGGGGCCCGCTCTCCAGAACCTTGGGGGACACGAGGCCCGCACTCCAGAACCTTGGGAGACACGAGGCCCGCTCTCCACCACCTTGGGGGACACGAGGCCCGCTCTCCAGAACCTTGGGGGACACGAGGCCCGCTCTCCACCACCTTGGGAGACACGAGGCCCGCTCTCCAGAACCTTGAGGGACACGAGGCCTGCTCTCCACCACCTTGGGGGACACGAGGCTCGCTCTCCAGGACCTTGGGGGACACGAGGCCCGCTCTCCACCACCTTGGGGGACACAAGGCCCGCTCTCCAGAACCTTGGAAAACTCGAGGCCTGCTCACCACCTTGGGGGACACAAGGCCCGCTCTCCACGACCTTGGGGGACACGAGGCCCGCTTTCCACCACCATGGGGGACACGGGGCCCGCTCTCCAGAACCTTGGGGGACACGAGGCCCGCACTCCAGAACCTTGGGGGACACAAGGCCCGCTCTCCACCACCTTGGGGGACACGAGGCCCACTCTCCACCACCTTGGGAGACACGAGGCCCGCTCTCCGCCACCGGGGGGGGGACACGAGGCCCGCTCTCCACTACCTTGAGGGACACGAGGCCCGCTCTCCACCACCTTGGGGGACACGGGGCCCGCTCTCCAGAACCTTGGGGGACACGAGGCCCGCTCTCCACCACCTTGGAGGACACGAGGCCCGCTCTCCACCACCTTGGGGGACACGAGGCCCGCTCTCCAGAACCTTGGGGAACTTGAGGCCCGCTCTCCACCACCTTTGGGGACACGAGGCCCGCTCTCCAGAACCTTGGGGGACACGAGTAAGGTTTCTGCCTGGCTAGTAGGTCTGGATTCGAAATTTTAACCCCTACATATATATACCCCATATACCATATATACCTCCTTCTATATCTTCTGTCTGCTGCATTATAGAATTTATTTTGTGTTCTGCGGCCACACCGCGTGCAGAGAGATCCACTATTCATCACTCCAGAGTACACGCCCCCTCTGCTCTAGAGTCCAGTGGCGGCGTGCTTTACACCACGGTATCCGACGCTTTGCATTGCACTTGGTGATGGAAGGCTTGGATGCAGCTGCTCAGCCATGGAAACCCATTCCATGAAGCTCTCTACGCACTGTTGTTGGGCTCATCTGAAGGCCACACCAAGTTTGGAGGTCTTTAGCTATTGACTCTGCAGACAGTTGGTGACTTCTGCGCACTGTGCGCTTCAGCATGCGCTGACCCCGCCCTGTCATGTGACGTGGCCTACCACTTGGTGGCTGAGTAGCTGTTGTTCCCAGTGGCTTCCACTTTGTTATAATCCCACTAACAGTTGAGCGTGGAATATTTAGTGGCCAGGAAATGTCACGGATGGACTTATTGCCCAGGTGGCCACCTATCACGGGACCACGCTTGGAGTCACTGAGCTCCTGAGAGCGACCCATTCTTTCATCAATGTTTGTAGAAGCCGTCTGCATGCCTAGGGGCTTGATTGTATACACCTGTGTCCATGGAGGGGATTGGAACACCTGAATCACATGATATGGAGGGGATTGGAGCACCTGAATCACATGATATGGAAGGGATTGGAACACCTGAATCACATGATTGGGAGGGGATTGGAACACCTGAATCACGTGATATGGAAGGGATGGGAGCACCTGAATCACATGATCGGGAGGGGATTGGAACCCCTGAATCACATGATTGGGAGGGGATTGGAACACCTGAATCACATGAATGGGAGGGGATTTGAACACCTGAATCACATGATATGGAGGGGATTGGAACACCTGAATCACATGATCGGGAGGGGATTGGAACACCTGAATCACGACTAGAGGGGATTGGAACACCGGAATCACATGATATGGAGGGGATTGGGACACCAGAATCACATGATATGGAGGGGATTGGGACATCAGAATCACATGATTTGGAGGGGATTGGGACACCTGAATCACATGATTTGGAGGGGATTGGGACACCTGAATCACATGATATGGAGGGGATTGGGACACCAGAATCACATGATATGGAGGGGATTGGGACACCAGAATCACATGATTGGGAGGGGATTGGGACACCAGGATCACATGATTGGGAGGGGATTGGGACACCAGGATCACATGATTGGAGGGGATTGGAACACCTGAATCACATGATATGGAGGGGATTGGAACACCTGAATCACATGATATGGAGGGGATTGGAACACCTGAATCACATGATATGGAGGGGATTGGAACACCTGAATCACATGATCGGGAGGGGATTGGAAAACCTGAATCACATGATCGGGAGGGGATTGGAACACCTGAATCACGATTGGAGGGGATTGGAACACCTGAATCACATGATATGGAGGGGATTGGGACACCAGAATCACATGATATGGAGGGGATTGGAACACCAGAATCACATCATTTGGAGGGGATTGGGACACCAGAATCACATGATTTTGAGGGGATTGGGACACCTGAATCACATGATATGGAGGGGATTGGGACACCAGAATCACATGATATGGAGGGGATTGGGACATCAGAATCACATGATTGGGAGGTGATTGGGACACCAGAATCACATGATTGGGAGGGGATTGGGACACCAGGATCACATGATTGGAGGGGATTGGAACACCTGAATCACATGATTGGGAGGGGATTGGAGCACCTGAATCACATGATATGGAGGGGATTGGGACACCTGAATCACATGATATGGAGATGATTGGGACACCAGAATCACATGATTTGGAGGGGATTGGGACACCAGAATCACATGATTTGGAGGGGATTGGGACACCTGAATCACATGATATGGAGGGGATTGGGACACCAGAATCACATGATATGGAGGGGATTGGGACACCAGAATCACATGATTGGGAGGGGATTGGGACACCAGAATCACATGATTGGGAGGGGATTGGGACACCAGAATCACATGATTGGGAGGGGATTGGGACACCAGGATCACATGATTGGAGGGGATTGGAACACCTGAATCACATGATTGGAAGGGGATTGGAACACCTGAATCACATGATATGGAGGGGATTGGGACACCAGAATCACATGATTGGGAGGGGATTGGGACACCAGAATCACATAATTGGGAGGGGATTGGGACACCAGAATCACATGATTGGGAGGGGATTGGGACACCAGGATCACATGATTGGAGGGGATTGGAACACCTGAATCACATGATTGGAAGGGGATTGGAACACCTGAATCACATGATATGGAGGGGATTGGAACACCTGAATCACATGATATGGAGGGGATTGGGACACCAGGATCACATGATTGGGGAGGGGGGCAAACCTTGGGGCATTATAGTGTATGTATACTTCTGGGTTCCCCGGCACACTGATAGGGTCACGGTAGATGAAAAGGTTCTCTCAGCACAGTGCGGAGGCGGCCAGGCACACAGAGACAACAGGCCGTGCTCTCCGGCTCATTGGTCAGTCTGAGGGTTTCCCTTACGGGGTTAAAGTTGGTGAACGATGCTCTTTGTGTGGCCCCATAGTGACTGTAATACTGGAGTGGCCCTGAGTGGGCCTGAGCTGGAGACACGGGACCGATTCTTACAATAACCAGAATAGGTGCAGAAATCTGAGATCCTCCCGCACCACCGACGTGTATACATCTCCTGCACAGCGGGGCCACTTCCTAGCCGGGGCCACAACACCCGCAGAACGACCGCATCTTCTAGTGTTCACACTTTACTTTCTGGTGATTGGCTCTGCAAGTCCAAGGAGTCGAAAGTCTGAGAAAGCCACATAAATGAGCAACGTCACAAAACGCAGGAAACGTAAAAATGTATCTGCAACTGTCACTTATCTTCACAATTCCGGCAGTTCAGGAGCAGAAGATTCCCCTCCCCCTGCTGGACGCAACAGAGTGCAAAAAGGGCTCCAGGTGAAGAGTCGCCACTTTGGCCTGAAAATGACCAACAGCTTCAACAGCAGCAGAGAACCCCCCACTGGAGGAACCTTACTGCAATCTGAGCAAGCATAGAAAAGACAGTGGGGGGCACACTGGGGGCTTCTGTCACCTTCCAAACACCTGGAATCACACTGGGGGCTTCTGTCACCTTCCAGACACCTAGAACCACACTGGGGGCTTCTGTCACCTTCCAGACACCTGGAACCACACTGGGGGCTTCTGTCACCTTCCAGACACCTGGAACCACACTAGGGGCTTCTGTCACCTTCCAGACACCTGGAACCACACTGGGGGCTTCTGTCACCTTCCAGACACCTAGAACCACACTGGGGGCTTCTGTCACCTTCCAAGCACCTGGAACCACACTGGTGGCTTCTGTCACCTTCCAAACACCTGGAACCACACTGGGGGCTTCTGTCACCTTCCAGACTCCAGGAACCACACTGGGGGCTTCTGTCACCTTCCAGACACCTGGAACCACACTGGGGGCTTCTGTCACCTTCCAGACACCTGGAACCACACTGGGGGCTTCTTTCACCTTCCAAACACCTGGAACCACACTGGGGGCTTCTGTCACCTTCCAAGCACCTGGAACCACACTGGGGGCCTCTGTCACCTTCCAGACACCTGGAACCACACTGGGGGCTTCTGTCACCTTCCAAACACCTGGAACCACACTGGGGGCCTCTGTCACCTTCCAGACACCTGGGACCACACTGGGGGCTTCTGTCACCTTCCAGACTCCTGGAACCACACTGGGGGCTTCTGTCACCTTCCAAGCACCTGGAACCACACTGGTGGCTGCCGTCACCTTCCAAGCACCTGGAACCACACTGGTGGCTTCTGTCCCCTTCCAAACACCTGGAACCACACTGGTGGCTGCTGTCACCTTCCAAACACCTGGAACCACACTGGGGCCTTCTGTCACCTTCTAAACACCTGGAACCACACTGGGGGCTTCTGTCACCTTACAGACTCCTGGAACCACACTGGTGGCTGCTGTTACCTTCCAGACTCCTGGAACCACACTGGGGGCTTCCGTCACCTTTCAGACTCCTGGAACCACACTGGGGGCTTCTGTCACCTTCCAGACTCCTGGAACTGCACTGGGGGCTTCCATCACCTTCCAGACTCCTGGAACCGCACTGGGGGCTTCCGTCACCTTCCAGACTCCTGGAACCGCACTGGGGGCTTCCGTCACCTTCCAGACTCCTGGAACCACACTAGGGGCTGCTGTCCCCTTCCAGACTCCTGGAACCACATTGGGAGCTTCTATCACCTTCCAGACTCCTGGAACCACACTGGGGGCTTCTATCACCTTCCAGACTCCTGGAACCGCACTGGAGGCTCCTGTCACCTTCCAGACAACTGGAACCACACTGGGGGCTTCTGTCACCTTCCAGACTCCTGGAACCACACTGGAGGCTCCTGTCACCTTCCAGACAACTGGAACCACACTGGGGGCTTCTCACCTTTCAGACTCCTGAAACCACATTGGGAGCTTCTGTCACCTTCCAGACTCCTGGAACCACACTGGGGGCTTCTGTCACCTTCCAGACTCCTGGAACCACACTGGGGGCTTCTGTCACCTTCCAGACACCTTGTGGCAGTTGATGAGTCAGCCATGGTGGCAGTTGATGACTCAGTCATGGTGACAGTTGAGGAGTGAAGACGTGGTGGCAGTTGAGGAGTGAAGACGTGGTGGCAGTTGATGACTCAGTCATGGTGGCAGTTGAGGAGTGAAGACGTGGTGGCAGTTGAGGAGTGAAGACGTGGTGGCAGTTGATGACTCAGTCATGGTGGCAGTTGATGACTCAGTCATGGTGGCAGTTGATGACTCAGTCATGGTGGCAGTTGATGACTCAGTCATGGTGGCAGTTGATGACTCAGTCATGGTGGCAGTTGATGAGTGAAGATGTTGTGTCTTCCTTGTATGTCTCCCTTTTTCTCTGATTTCATTATTTTCGGCCTATTCTTTTGAAGAGGTCTCTGCTTCCCATCCCCCAACCCTCGAGCACATGGGGGAGGGGTGCAGTCACTCCATGACACCATGTCCCTCAGAGTTCCCATGCGGAGATGATCCGGTTAGTGATGTCAGAGTCGGTCTAATGTGATAGAAATGTCCTTTCATTTGGGTAATGGAGTTACTTGTGTTGGGCCCCGGATGTCATGGTGTCGGCGGTCACCCGTGTTGTATGTTCACATGACCTGACCTTGTCCATGCGTGTTTGCGCACTCCAATCCTCAATGACAACACAGTGGTGACCACCATCCATTTCCAGAATCCTCACGTTCCATCCTCTGCAGACCAGCGTTGGGGTGATGGAGGTCCAGGTCTCCTCCCTGGTAATGGATGGTCCTCTGTAGGCTGGGTGTGGGGGAGGGGTTACATCATGATATTCATATACTGATTAGATTGTCAGCTCTTCAGTCAAATATGATGATTCATAAACTCCCATCAACGGTTTACAGAGCTCTCCTCGGGCATGTGACCTGGATGGTGGGACTCTCCGTCCAATCAGATCTCATGTAGGGCAGGCCTCAGACTGTAAGCTCACAAGATCAGCCAATGAACTGTCAGCGTGTCACCAGATACTTGGATCAGCAGCCCCACCCACAATGACGATCCTAGGCGGCCCATACACCAGGGTGGTGTTCCATGTCGGCTATGGTGATGAGGAACGTGGAAGGGGAAGGACGGAGGATGGAAGGACAGAGGATGGAAGGACAGAGGATGGAAGGACAGAGGAGGGAAGGACAGAGGAGGGAAGGACAGAGGATGGAAGGTGGAGGATGGAAGGATGGAGGATGGAAGGTGAAGGATGGAAGGTGGAGGAGGGAAGGTGGAGGATGGAAGGATGGAGGATGGAAGGTGGAGGATGGAAGGATGGAGGCTGGAAGGTGGAGGATGGAAGGATGGAGGATGGAAGGTGGAGGATGGAAGGATGGAGGATGGAAGGATGGAGGATGGAAGGACAGAGGATGGAAGGACAGAGGATGGAAGGACAGAGGAGGGAAGGATGGAAGGACAGAGGAGGGAAGGACAGAGGAGGGAAGGATGGAAGGACAGAGGAGGGAAGGACAGAGGAGGGAAGGATGGAAGGACAGAGGAGGGAAGGACAAAGGAGGGAAGGTGGAGGAGGGAAGGATGGAAGGACAGAGGAGGGAAGGACAGAGGAGGGAAGGATGGAAGGACAGAGGAGGGAAGGACAGAGGAGGGAAGGACAGAGGATGGAAGGACAGAGGATGGAAGGTGGAGGATGGAAGGTGGAGGATGGAAGGATGGAGGATGGAAGGTGAAGGATGGAAGGATGGAGGATGGAAGGTGGAGGATGGAGGATGGAAGGTGAAGGATGGAAGGTGGAGGAGGGAAGGTGGAGGTTGGAAGGATGGAGGATGGAAGGTGGAGGATGGAAGGATGGAGGATGGAAGGTGGAGGATGGAAGGATGGAGGATGGAAGGTGGAGGATGGAAGGATGGAGGATGGAAGGTGAAGGATGGAAGGATGGAGGATGGAAGGTGAAGGATGGAAGGTGGAGGATGGAGGATGGAAGGTGAAGGATGGAAGGTGGAGGATGGAAGGTGAAGGATGGAAGGTGGAGGATGGAGGATGGAAGGTGAAGGATGGAAGGTGGAGGATGGAAGGATGGAGGATGGAAGGTGAAGGATGGAAGGTGGAGGATGGAGGATGGAAGGTGAAGGATGGAAGGTGGAGGATGGAGGATGGAAGGTGGAGGATGGAGGATGGAAGGTGGAGGAGGGAAGGTGGAGGAGGGAAGGTGGAGGATGGAAGGTGGAGGAGGGAAGGTGGAGGATGGAGGGAGGAGGAGTGTCCCGGAGCCCAGAACAATCGGCAGCAACGCCTTCATATGGAACCCGGCCATGAATTCTGTACAAACATTCCGTGTCATCGGGCGTATGGGCACGGCTTCCGGAACATACCCCAGTATTTATACTCCACCATACCGGAACACACCCCAGTATTTATACCCCTCCATTCCGGGAACATACCCCACCATTACCGGAAAATCCCCCAGTATTTATACCCCACCATACCAGAACATACCCCAGTATTTATACCCCACCATACCAGAACATACCCCAGTATTTATACCCCACCATATTAGAACATACCCCACCATACCGGGAACATACCCCACCATACCGGGAACATACCCCACCATACCGGAACATACCCCAGTATTTATACCCCACCATACCAGAACATACCCCAGTATTTATACCCCACCATACCAGAACATACCCCACCATACCGGGAACATACCCCACCATACCAGAACATACCCCACCATACCGGGAACATACCCCACCATACCGGGAACATACCCCACCATACCGGAACATACCCCAGTATTTATACCCCACCATACCAGAACATACCCCAGTATTTATACACCACCATTCTGGGAACAGACCTCAGTATTTATACCCCACCATACCAGGATCACACCCCAGTATTTATACCCCACCATACCAGGATCACACCCCAGTATTTATACCCCACCATATCAGGATCACACCCCAGTATTTATACCCCACCATATCAGGATCACACCCCAGTATTTATACCCCACCATTCCGGGAACAGACCCCAGTATCTTTTCCCCACCATTCACCATGTGTGAGTCTATTTCCTGGTAATATTGAGAGAGTTTACTTTGGCCGGAAGTGTTTGGTGGAGTCAGCGGGGGTTGGGCTTTCAGAGTGGGGTCATATGTGACAGGGAGCCCGAAAACAACTCAGAGACCCTGAAGGGGGTAGTGCTACATATGTAATATATCTTCCTGGACTCTTCTCCTTCCATCGTGTGGCTCTCCTCTTCCTGGACTCTTTTCCTTCCATCGTGTGGCTCTCCTCTTCCTGGACTCTTTTCCTTCCATCGTGTGGCTCCTCTTCCTGGACTCTTTTCCTTCCATCGTGTGGCTCTCCTCTTCCTGGAGTCTTTTCCTTCCATCGTGTGGCTCTCCTCTTCCTGGAGTCTTCTCCTTCTATCGTGTGGCTCTCCTCTTCCTGGACTCTTCTCCTTCCATCGTGTGGCTCTCCTCTTCCTGGAGTCTTTTCCTTCCATCGTGTGGCTCTCCTCTTCCTGGAGTCTTTTCCTTCCATCGTGTGGCTCTCCTCTTCCTGGACTCTTCTCCTTCTATCGTGTGGCTCTCCTCTTCCTGGACTCTTCTCCTTCCATCGTGTGGCTCTCCTCTTCCTGGAGTCTTTTCTTTCCATCATATGAATCTTGTCTTTCTGGACTCTTCTCCTTCCATTATATGGATCTTGTCCTCCTGGACTCTTCTCCTTCCATTATATGGATCTTGTCCTCCTGGACTCTTCTCCTTCCATTATATGGATCTCGTCCTCCTGGACTCTTCTCCTTCCATTATATGGATCTCGTCCTCCTGGACTCTTCTCCTTCCATTATATGGATCTTGTCCTCCTGGACTCTTCTCCTTCCATTATATGGATCTTGTCCTCCTGGACTCTTCTCCTTCCATTATATGGATCTTGTCCTCCTGGACTCTTCTCCTTCCATTATATGGATCTTGTCCTCCTGGACTCTTCTCCTTCCATTATATGGATCTCGTCCTCCTGGACTCTTCTTCCATTATATGGATCTCGTCCTCCTGGACTCTTCTCTTTCCATTATATGGATCTCGTCCTCCTGGACTCTTCTCCTTCCATTATATGGATCTCGTCCTCCTGGACTCTTCTCCTTCCATTATATGGATCTCGTCCTCCTGGACTCTTCTCCTTCCATTATATGGATCTCGTCCTCCTGGACTCTTCTCCTTCCATTATATGGATCTCGTCCTCCTGGACTCTTCTCCTTCCATTATATGGATCTCGTCCTCCTGGACTCTTCTCCTTCCATTATATGGATCTCGTCCTCCTGGACTCTTCTCCTTCCATTATATGGATCTCGTCCTCCTGGACTCTTCTCCTTCCATTATATGGATCTCGTCCTCCTGGACTCTTCTCCTTCCATTATATGGATCTCGTCCTCCTGGACTCTTCTCCTTCCATTATATGGATCTCGTCCTCCTGGACTCTTCTCCTTCCATTATATGGATCTCGTCCTCCTGGACTCTTCTCCTTCCATTATATGGATCTCGTCCTCCTGGACTCTTCTCCTTCCATTATATGGATCTCGTCCTCCTGGACTCTTCTCCTTCCATTATATGGATCTCGTCCTCCTGGACTCTTCTCCTTCCATTATATGGATCTCGTCCTCCTGGACTCTTCTCCTTCCATTATATGGATCTCGTCCTCCTGGACTCTTCTCCTTCCATTATATGGATCTCGTCCTCCTGGACTCTTCTCCTTCCATTATATGGATCTCGTCCTCCTGGACTCTTCTCCTTCCATTATATGGATCTCGTCCTCCTGGACTCTTCTCCTTCCATTATATGGATCTCGTCCTCCTGGACTCTTCTCCTTCCATTATATGGATCTCGTCCTCCTGGACTCTTCTCCTTCCATTATATGGATCTCGTCCTCCTGGACTCTTCTCCTTCCATTATATGGATCTCGTCCTCCTGGACTCTTCTCCTTCCATTATATGGATCTCGTCCTCCTGGACTCTTCTCCTTCCATTATATGGATCTCGTCCTCCTGGACTCTTCTCCTTCCATTATATGGATCTCGTCCTCCTGGACTCTTCTCCTTCCATTATATGGATCTCGTCCTCCTGGACTCTTCTCCTTCCATTATATGGATCTTGTCCTCCTGGACTCTTCTCCTTCCATTATATGGATCTCGTCCTCCTGGACTCTTCTCCTTCCATTATATGGATCTCGTCCTCCTGGACTCTTCTCCTTCCATTATATGGATCTTGTCCTCCTGGACTCTTCTCCTTCCATTATATGGATCTTGTCCTCCTGGACTCTTCTCCTTCCATTATATGGATCTCGTCCTCCTGGACTCGTCACCTTCCATTATATGGATCTTGTCCTCCTGGACTCGTCTCCTTCCATTATATGGATCTCGTCCTCCTGGACTCTTCTCCTTCCATTATATGGATCTCGTCCTCCTGGACTATTCTCCTTCCATTATATGGATCTCGTCCTCCTGGACTCTTCTCCTTCCATTATATGGATCTCGTCCTCCTGGACTCTTCTCCTTCCATTATATGGATCTCGTCCTCCTGGACTCTTCTCCTTCCATTATATGGATCTCGTCCTCCTGGACTCTTCTCCTTCCATTATATGGATCTCGTCCTCCTGGACTCTTCTCCTTCCATTATATGGATCTCGTCCTCCTGGACTCTTCTCCTTCCATTATATAGATCTCGTCCTCCTGGACTCTTCTCCTTCCATTATATGGATCTCGTCCTCCTGGACTATTCTCCTTCCATTATATGGATCTCGTCCTCCTGGACTCTTCTCCTTCCATTATATAGATCTCGTCCTCCTGGACTCTTCTCCTTCCATTATATGGATCTCGTCCTCCTGGACTATTCTCCTTCCATTATATGGATCTCGTCCTCCTGGACTCTTCTCCTTCCATTATATGGATCTCATCCTCCTGGACTCTTCTCCTTCCATTATATGGATCTCGTCCTCCTGGACTCTTCTCCTTCCATTATATGGATCTCATCCTCCTGGACTCTTCTCCTTCCATTTTATAGATATCTTCTTCCTGATTTCTGCTCCCTATGACACATGGTGGGTTTTCACTGAATGTTGAGGAAGATGGAGGCCTATTTTATGGATGTTTTTTTGCATGATCTCCCTGTGCCTGTATGTGTTTCCTCTGGTGCTCCGGTTTCCTCCCACTCTCCAAAGACATGCTGGGAGGATAATTGGCTCCTGTCTAAATTGGCCCTAGTATGTGTATGTATGACTTAGATTGAACGCTCCTTGAGGATAGGGACTGATGTGAATGTACAATATACATGTAAATTGTTGGCACTGTATAGATAAATAAACATGACACCATCATCAGATATGGAGACATCATGGGATGAGGGTCTCCGGCGCGGCTCCTCGGTAGACCTGGTGGTAATGAGGTCAAGTAGCATTGTTGGGTGTCTTGAAAACGTTTTGTGTTGCGGATGATTGATGTTGTTTCATGGAAAACAAGCAGGAAGGACTCGGCCTCCCTCTGCAGAGCGCTCTGTACTCATGGAACGTTCTTCATTACCGTCCTACACACCAGCCACGAATATCTGTCAGATGGTCAGGAAGGACTCAGCCTCCCTCTGCAGAGCGCTCTGTACTCATGGAACGTTCTTCATTACCATCCTACACACCATCCACGAATATCTGTCAGATGATCAGGAAGGACTCGGCCTCCCTCTGCAGAGCGCTCTGTACTCATGGAACGTTCTTCATTACCGTCCTACACACCAGCCACGAATATCTGTCAGATGGTCAGGAAGGACTCAGCCTCCCTCTGCAGAGCGCTCTGTACTCATGGAACGTTCTTCATTACCGTCCTACACACCAGCCACGAATATCTGTCAGATGGTCAGGAAGGACTCGGCATCCCTCTGCAGAGTGCTCTGTACTCATGGAACGTTCTTCATTACCGTCCTACACACCAGCCACGAGTATCTGTCAGATGGTCAGGAAGGACTCGGCCTCCCTCTGCAGAGCGCTCTGTACTCATGGAACGTTCTTCATTACCGTCCTACACACCAGCCACGAATATCTGTCAGATGGTCAGGAAGGACTCGGCATCCCTCTGCAGAGCGCTCTGTACTCATGGAACGTTCTTCATTACCGTCCTACACACCAGCCACGAATATCTGTCAGATGGTCAGGAAGGACTCAGCCTCCCTCTGCAGAGCGCTCTGTACTCATGGAACGTTCTTCATTACCGTCCTACACACCAGCCACGAATATCTGTCAGATGGTCAGGAAGGACTCGGCATCCCTCTGCAGAGCGCTCTGTACTCATGGAACGTTCTTCATTACCGTCCTACACACCAGCCACGAATATCTGTCAGATGGTCAGGAAGGACTCGGCATCCCTCTGCAGAGCGCTCTGTACTCATGGAACGTTCTTCATTACCGTCCTACACACCAGCCACGAATATCTGTCAGGTGGTCAGGAAGGACTCGGCCTCCCTCTGCAGAGCGCTCTGTACTCATGGAACGTTCTTCATTACCGTCCTACACACCAGCCACGAATATCTGTCAGATGGTCAGGAAGGACTCAGCCTCCCTCTGCAGAGCGCTCTGTACTCATGGAACGTTCTTCATTACCGTCCTACACACCAGCCACGAATATCTGTCAGGTGGTCAGGAAGGACTCGGCCTCCCTCTGCAGAGCGCTCTGTACTCATGGAACGTTCTTCATTACCGTCCTACACACCAGCCACGAATATCTGTCAGATGGTCAGGAAGGACTCGGCCTCCCTCTGCAGAGCGCTCTGTACTCATGGAACGTTCTTCATTACCGTCCTACACACCAGCCACGAATATCTGTCAGGTGGTCAGGAAGGACTCGGCCTCCCTCTGCAGAGCGCTCTGTACTCATGGAACGTTCTTCATTACCGTCCTACACACCAGCCACGAATATCTGTCAGATGGTCAGGAAGGACTCGGCCTCCCTCTGCAGAGCGCTCTGTACTCATGGAACGTTCTTCATTACCGTCCTACACACCAGCCACGAATATCTGTCAGATGGTCAGGAAGGACTCGGCCTCCCTCTGCAGAGCGCTCTGTACTCATGGAACGTTCTTCATTACCGTCCTACACACCATCCATGAATATCTGTCAGATGGTCAGGAAGGACTCGGCATCCCTCTGCAGAGCGCTCTGTACTCATGGAACGTTCTTCATTACCGTCCTAAACACCAGCCACGAATATCTGTCAGGTGGTCAGGAAGGACTCGGCCTCCCTCTGCAGAGCGCTCTGTACTCATGGAACGTTCTTCTTTACCGTCCTACACACCAGCCACGAGTATCTGTCAGATGGTCAGGAAAGACTCGGCCTCCCTCTGCAGAGCGCTCTGTACTCATGGAACGTTCTTCATTACCGTCCTACACACCAGCCACGAATATCTGTCAGGTGGTCAGGAAGGACTCGGCCTCCCTCTGCAGAGTGCTCTGTACTCATGGAACGTTCTTCATTACCGTCCTGCACACCAGCCACGAATATCTGTCAGATGGTCAGGAAGGACTCGGCATCCCTCTGCAGAGCGCTCTGTACTCATGGAACGTTCTTCATTACCGTCCTACACACCAGCCATGAGTATCTGTCAGATGGTCAGGAAGGACTCGGCCTCCCTCTGCAGAGCGCTCTGTACTCATGGAACGTTCTTCATTACCGTCCTACACACCATCCACGAATATCTGTCAGATGGTCAGGAAGGACTCGGCATCCCTCTGCAGAGCGCTCTGTACTCATGGAACGTTCTTCATTACCGTCCTACACACCAGCCACGAATATCTGTCAGATGGTCAGGAAGGACTCGGCATCCCTCTGCAGAGCGCTCTGTACTCATGGAACGTTCTTCATTACCGTCCTACACACCATCCACGAATATCTGTCAGATGGTCAGGAAGGACTCGGCCTCCCTCTGCAGAGCGCTCTGTACTCATGGAACGTTCTTCATTACCGTCCTACACACCAGCCACGAATATCTGTCAGATGGTCAGGAAGGACTCGGCCTCCCTCTGCAGAGCGCTCTGTACTCATGGAACGTTCTTCATTACCGTCCTACACACCAGCCACGAATATCTGTCAGATGGTCAGGAAGGACTCGGCGTCCCTCTGCAGAGCGCTCTGTACTCATGGAACGTTCTTCATTACCGTCCTACACACCAGCCACGAATATCTGTCAGATGGTCAGGAAGGACTCGGCGTCCCTCTGCAGAGCGCTCTGTACTCATGGAACGTTCTTCATTACCGTCCTACACACCATCCACGAATATCTGTCAGATGGTCAGGAAGGACTCAGCCTCCCTCTGCAGAGTGCTCTGTACTCATGGAACGTTCTTCATTACCGTCCTACACACCAGCCACGAATATCTGTCAGATGGTCAGGAAGGACTCGGCATCCCTCTGCAGAGCGCTCTGTACTCATGGAACGTTCATTACCGTCCTACACACCAGCCACGAATATCTGTCAGATGGTCAGGAAGGACTCGGCCTCCCTCTGCAGAGCGCTCTGTACTCATGGAACGTTCTTCATTACCGTCCTACACACCAGCCACGAATATCTGTCAGATGGTCAGGAAGGACTCGGCATCCCTCTGCAGAGCGCTCTGTACTCATGGAACGTTCATTACCGTCCTACACACCATCCACGAATATCTGTCAGATGGTCAGGAAGGACTCGGCATCCCTCTGCAGAGCGCTCTGTACTCATGGAACGTTCTTCATTACCGTCCTACACACCAGCCACGAATATCTGTCAGGTGGTCAGGAAGGACTCGGCCTCCCTCTGCAGAGCGCTCTGTACTCATGGAACGTTCTTCATTACCGTCCTACACACCAGCCACGAATATCTGTCAGATGGTCAGGAAGGACTCGGCCTCCCTCTGCAGAGCGCTCTGTACTCATGGAACGTTCTTCATTACCGTCCTACACACCAGCCACGAATATCTGTCAGATGGTCAGGAAGGACTCGGCCTCCCTCTGCAGAGCGCTCTGTACTCATGGAACGTTCTTCATTACCGTCCTACACACCAGCCACGAATATCTGTCAGATGGTCAGGAAGGACTCGGCATCCCTCTGCAGAGCGCTCTGTACTCATGGAACGTTCTTCATTACCATCCTACACACCATCCACGAATATCTGTCAGGTGGTCAGGAAGGACTCGGCCTCCCTCTGCAGAGCGCTCTGTACTCATGGAACGTTCATTACCGTCCTACACACCAGCCAGGAGTATCTGTCAGATGGTCACCCGGAGATTTATAGATTGTCACATAATGACCTGTCCTCACACTCTCCCATAATGTCCTACTAGATCCATCAAATTGTCCTCCTGACAACTTCCAAACACTCCGAGGTGACCTGGATATCATTAACTATCACAGCCCTGTGTAGGCCCGGGGGAGGGGAGGCCTGTCACACATGGCAGCCATGATGGAGTCACAGACAAAACAGTCATGAATGTTAATAGATTGAAAGTGTCTTCACAGACCCCGAGTTGACCTTTTTGTCTCATTTCCTGAGAATAATCATCTTGTTTTCTGGTGATTGTGGCCCCACAACATTTTCCCAACACTCTCTAATCAGGCTTAATTATAATCTGCGGGAGATCGGTGAAAAGCCCGGCCGCCACCACACACAACATAATTGAGCTGCATTTTCTCTTTGATTAATTGAGTCTCTGAGAATCTTCATCCTGAATGTCAATGATATCTATAGCTGACCTCACTACCCACAATGCACCAGCTGCAAGCTCTTCAGATGGTCATATACAGTGTGTATATATATATATATTCTGGGGCAGCTCTGCATAGAAACCAATCAGCTTCCAGGTTTTATTGTCAAAGCTTAATGGAACAAGCTGAAGCTAGAACCTGATTGGCTGCCATGCACAGCGGCACCAGATTCTGAGTTGCTCCAGTGTGACTAAATCTCCCCCCCGATGGATTTCAGAGACTTCTGGATTCACACAGAATAATGAAATCATAGGAATGACTCAATTCCCACCCTGTGAACTGTATATGTTCAAAGGATTGTATTCTGCTGAAGGAACGTCAGAAGAGTCCATGTGGGAAGTGCCATCTGAAGTCTACACTGAAGACATGAGGACAATGTGTAGGACCTGGCCATCTCTTCCATTCCATAGGAACCTCAGCCAGACGTGGGGTCTACTACAAGAGAAGTTCATAGTACAGGCATGCATTCACCATCGAATACACCACACAGTGGGTAGGGTGAGCCCACCATTGGCTGCTATGGGCTTTGTGGGAAAGAAGGTTCAGATGGCCATCAGCCAAGTTTATGGAGCTTGTATGGTCACAGCTCGCCCTGTAGTATTCAGTGGTGACTGGAGAACCTTCAGGATTTAAGAACGACCAATGGAGGTGATTTGGTCTTCAAAGTCTGACCAACAATCTACCAACATAAAAAGGCCTGGATTCTTCCTTGGATACACAAAATATAACTGGATATTATTATTATTATTATTATTATTATACAGTATTTATAAAGCTCCAATAGTTGGCTCAGCGCTGTACATTACAGAGGGGGACAGAACATGTGACAGAACAATACCAATACAATGTGATACATGAGGGGATCGAGGGCCCTGATCCTGGGAGCTTACAATCTAGGAGGGAGGAGATGGTGGCACAGGAGGAGATAGCTGTGGGGGATGGGGTGGTAGGAAGAGTGGAGGAGGTCGGCAAGTTAGCAGGGGGTGGTGTAGGCTTCCCCGAAGAGATGGGTTTTCAGGGTGCGCCTAAAGGAGTGGAGAGTAGGTGATAATCTGATGGGTTGGGGCAGGGAGTTCCAGAGGATGGGTGACACCCTGGAGAAGTCCTGGAGGCGGGCATGGGAGGAGGAGACCAGGGAACAAGAGAGAAGGAGGTCTTGTGAGGAGCGGAGTGTGCGTGTTGGGTGGTACTTGGATATTAGGTCAGTGATGTAGTTCGGGGCAGTATGGTGGACGGCTTTGTACGTCAGTGTTAGGATTTTGAATTTGATCCGTTGGGCAATCGGAAGCCAGTGGAGGGATTGGCAGAGGGGGGTGGAGGACACTGAGTGGAGGCCAGTGGAGGGATTGGCAGAGGGGGGTGGCGGAGATGGAGCGGTTGGAAAGGTGAATGAGTCTGGCAGCCGTATTCAGGATGGACTGAAGCGGGGATAGCCAGTGGTGAGGCAGGCCAGTGAGGAGGGAGTTGCAGTAGTCGAGTCGTGATATGATGAGGGAGTGGATGAGCTGTTTAGTGGTTTCTGGGGTTAGGAACGTGCGGATTTTGGGATGTTGCGGAGGTGGAGTCTGCATGTTGCGGAGGTGGAGTCTGCATGTTGCGGAGGCGGAGTCTGCATGTTGCGGAGGTGGAGTCTGCACGAGTTTGTTAAAGATTGGACTTGGGGCTGGAAGGATAGGTTGGAGTCCAGAATGACACCAAGTACTCTGGCCTGATATAACATTTATAGGGAACGTTGATCCCGGGAATATCCGATTATTGATCCAGGGAATATCCGATTATTGATCCCGGGAATATCCGATTATTGATCCCGGGAATATCCGATTGCCTCTCGGGGGATCAGGAAGGAATGTTTCCCCAGCAGGAGCAGATTGGATCGTGCTTTGATGGATTTTTTTTTGCCTTCCTCTGGATCAACTGTGGGTGGAGGATTATAACTTTTTTTTTCTATTGTTGAACTGGATGGACTTTTGTCTTTTTTCAGACTAACTATAGAACTATGTAACCCAAGAATCCTTATAAAATCATAAAGGCAATAAACACACAATGACCTGTAGCCCTGGCTGGTGGTCCCTGACTGGCAGGAATAGGAGCCTCACAGCCTGGACATCCCTCAAGTTGAACCACCCCAACTTGTCTATTTTTCCCCACCATGGAAGGACAGTGCGTCAGGGTGAGGAGGATCCTGATTGACCTCCTGTCCTGCTCCCTGGACTGGCAGGAATGGAAAGGGAGAGTTTGGCCAGGACTGGTTTCCTGCAGGACAACCTGGAAGCTGCCAGGCTGCAGGGAAAGAGAAAACTGCTGGAAGCCCACAGGGAGGAGACAGGTGGTAAGGGACCCTCCAGGAAGCCCAGGAGAAGAACCCGGAGGAAGAGGTGTGCATGGCTGTGAGTGACACAGACTACCAAGTGTTGTGCGGAGAGTGGATCCTGCAGGCCATCTACTAGGCACCACTGAGACCTGCAGGACCATAGTAAGCAGAGAGTGGCCGGAAGCTGGCAAGGAGGCTGAGTGCAGGACCCCCCTGGGCGGGTGGGGCACATGTGTGTGGCTAAGAACCATATGCAGAGCTAAGGAGCCCTGCCTGTGTGCCTGTACTTGGGGTACATGTGCACTGCCCACTGTGATGCTGAACACTGAGCCCCTCTCCATTGAGACCATGAGGCCCATGTCTTATCTGCTCCCATGGCAGAGATAGTGCACTCTGTCTGCTTCCCTCCATCCAGCCTACTGGAGTGACCCTCCACCTTCAAGCCTCAGTCATACAGGCCTCCCCCTAAGCCTCAACGTTCCTCTCGGCTTCCATTCCAAGGCCAGAAAGACCACAATGTCAGCTGTATGAATGGTCAGGGGATCTCGGTGGCCCTTTATATGGAGATCCAAGTCATAGCCACATACAGGAATGCTCAGCCAGCAATTACCTTAGAAGTCATTGTGGGAAATATTTGAATTTGTAGTGAAGACTTTCCTTCGTTCCCGAACCGCCATTTCTGAAATAGAACTAATTTGCAGGCAGGCAGAGAAGATCGCCAGCAGCTGCACAGTGAGGCTGATTGCCCAATAATACAAATAAAAGACGTATTTCTGCTCAGACAGCAATTCAATCTCCTTCAAATGGAAACAATTTTAGCTTCTCGCTCTCCTTCCACTCATCATCTTCAGCGATGAAGAGCCCCTCCACCTTCACACTGACCCTAATTGTACCCTCACAAAGGCTCACTCTCACAGCTCTGTTTATCTCGTTACCTAGAACCATCACAGAACACAGAGACACCGATCCTCAGTTCCTGCTGGGAAGAAGCTGGTCGGGGAGGGGGGTGGCCGCTGGTCGGGGAGGGGGGCGGCCGCTGGTCGGGGAGGGGGTCACCGGGAGCTTAAATGTAAAGAAGATCTACTGTGTGTGTCCAACAACGTGCTGAGGAGGCTTTCCTGTCCTGGAAGTAGGAGAGATGGAGCAACATGGTCAATGGGTGGTCATTTGGGTGGTCTATAGTCGGGTTGGTTGTCTGGAGTGTCCAGTCTGTTGGGGTATTAGTCTTGGTCTGTATTTACACTGCAGGGCTTAAAATTTCAAGTCCTGAGCTACTAGCCAGGCCTTAGAGTTACTTGCCACCAACAAACACACACAGAGACACCTGTACACACACACAGACATGTACACACACACGCACAGAGACACATGTATACACACAGATACATGTACATACACACAGACACACACACATGTACATACACACACACAGACACATGTACACACACACAGACACACACACACGTACACACACACGCACAGAGACACGCATACACACAGATGCATGTACATACACAGAAATACACATGCACATAGACACACATACATGTACGTACACACACACATGTACACACACACATACATGCAGACACATGTACACACACACACACACACACACACACACATGTACATACACGCAGACACATGTACACACAGACAAATGTACACAGATACATGTACATACACGCAGACACATGTACAGATACACACATGTACATACACACAGACACATGTACAATTGTACATACATACACACGTACATGTACACCCCCCCATAAAAAGTTGCAGTACTTCGCTGTTCACTCACAGAGCCGGGTACAGCACTCTAGGGGGAGGCAGAGAGCACAGCACACACTCCTTCCTTTGCTTTCACTGCGCTCAGCTATTGGGCAGTCTGACGGCTCCCAGTGCCAATGACAGATCCGGCCTGAGCTCCGAGCCTGCTCAGCAAGACGGCCCTGGGGGACACACTCGCCCCCACCATCATTTCCACTCGCCATTGGCGAGCAGACGAGTGGAAATTTCAAGCCCTGGTTTAGACTATCAGCTGCATTTATCATCTGGGTTTCAGATGCTGCCTCTACTGGACCGCCTATGTCATGATGGACCACCCCCACCCTCTTTATCCCCACTTCCCCTTGTTAGAAATGTACCCTTTTCTCTTCTTCAACACTTGATGCTTACCTGCTCTCTTAGCTTCTTGCTTAGGCACTCAGCCGCACCCTCCACGTGCTCAGTCCCCCTATGTGGGTGTATGTCCCTGATGTTGCTTCAGTCTACTCTTGACAGTTCACTTGGTGAGAGTCTCATTAGGAGTTCTCATTGCACACAGAAATACTCAAAGCTGGATGAAGTGTAAAATGCAACCTCCTCGTACTTCCATCATTGCCTGATTTACGCCATAAGCTGAGCATTAGATTGTCCATGTCCACTAACCCACATCACTGTCCACTAACCCACGTCACTGTCCACTAACCCACGTCACTGTCCACTAACCCACGTCACTGTCCACTAACCCACGTCACTGTCCACTAACCCACGTCACTGTCCACTAACCCACGTCACTGTCCACTAACCCCACGTCACTGTCCACTAACACACGTCACTGTCCACTAACCCACGTCACTGTCCACTAACCCACGTCACTGTCCACTAACACACGTCACTGTCCACTAACCCACGTCACTGTCCACTAACCCACGTCACTGTCCACTAACCCACGTCACTGTCCACTAACCCACGTCACTGTCCACTAACCCACATTACTGTCCACTAACCCACGTCACTGTCCACTAACCCACGTCACTGTCCACTAACCCACGTCACTGTCCACTAACCCACATCACTGTACAGAATCTCCATGCTGTGCCTTATCGTTAGGTCTTTTCTCCTTTGTATTTCATGTCTGTGAATCCGAATACATTCAGACTGAACTGCTGAGGAAGGTTTCCTGTCCTGGAAATAGAAAGGATGGAGCAACACTGGGAGTGGCAGTTTGGGTTGTCTATAGTCTGGTCGGTTGTCAGGAGAAATGTTCAGTCTGTTGGGGTTCAGCTGCCTGCACAGCTATTGGATTGGTTGTGTGGTCATTTCTCTGGACAGTTTTCTGGTCAGCTGTTTGGGGAATCATCTGGTCTGTTGGGTTGGTTGTGTGGTCATTTCTCTGGACAGTTGTCTGGTCAGCTGTTTGGGGAATCATCTGGTCTGTAGGGTTGGTTGTGTGGTCATTTCTCTGGACAGTTGTGTGGTCAGCTGTTTGGGGAAGCATCTGGTCTGTTGGGTTGGTTGTGTGGTCATTTCTCTGGACAGTTGTCTGGTCAGCTGTTTGGGGAAACATCTGGTCTGTAGGGTTGGTTGTGTGGTCATTTCTCTGGACAGTTGTCTGGTCAGCTGTTTGGGGAAACATCTGGTCTGTAGGGTTGGTTGTGTGGTCATTTCTCTGGACAGTTGTCTGGTCAGCTGTTTGGGGAAACATCTGGTCTGTAGGGTTGGTTGTGTGGTCATTTCTCTGGACAGTTGTCTGGTCAGCTGTTTGGGGAAGCATCTGGTCTGTAGGGTTGGTTGTGTGGTCATTTCTCTGGACAGTTGTCTGATCAGCTGTTTGGGGAAGCATCTGGTCTGTTGGGTTGGTTGTGTGGTCATTTCTCTGGACAGTTGTCTGGTCAGCTGTTTGGGGAAACATCTGGTCTGTAGGGTTGGTTGTGTGGTCATTTCTCTGGACACTTGTCTGGTCAGCTGTTTGGGGAAGCATCTGGTCTGTTGGGTTGGTTGTGTGGTCATTTCTCTGGGCAGTTTTCTGGTCAGCTGTTTGGGGAAGCATCTGGTCTGTTGGGTTGGTTGTGTGGTCATTTCTCTGGACAGTTGTCTGGTCAGCTGTTTGGGGAAGCATCTGGTCTGTTGGGTTGGTTGTGTGGTCATTTCTCTGGGCAGTTTTCTGGTCAGCTGTTTGGGGAAGCATCTGGTCTGTTGGGTTGGTTGTGTGGTCATTTCTCTGGACAGTTGTATGGTCAGCTGTTTGGGGAAGCATCTGGTCTGTAGGGTTGGTTGTGTGGTCATTTCTCTGGACAGTTGTCTGGTCAGCTGTTTGGGGAAGCATCTGGTCTGTAGGGTTGGTTGTGTGGTCATTTCTCTGGACAGTTGTCTGGTCAGCTGTTTGGGGAAGCATCTGGTCTGTTGGGTTGGTTGTGTGGTCATTTCTCTGGACAGTTTTCTGGTCAGCTGTTTGGGGAAGCATCTGATCTGTTGGGTTTTCAGTTGCCTAGTTAGTTGCCTGGTCAGCTGTTGGGCTGGTTATCTGGTCAGTTGTCCGGTCAGTTGGACATTGATTTAGTGTTGTGTGGATGAAGTTAATGATGGAGAAGCTCATCCCACCTCCCTGGTCATGTTTATTTCCCCATATTCCATTTTCTTCTTAGTCTAGGCAGTAGATGTACCATTCCCTCTGGAAGCCGCATCGTCTCCCTCCCTCCTGATACATACAAAGCATCGCTCTATATCAGGACTTTCTGTATTTCTGCCAGAAATTGGACTGAAATAACTGTGAAATAACCGTGTCTCTCCTCCGTATTATCCAGGCACTTACCCCAATTTACTGCCATTTTCCGCCATTTTTCTGCAGACTTTGATGTTCTTTCTCATATTTGCCTGTTTGATAATCTCCTCTTCTCTTCTACAAAACAGCAGCCAAGTAGCAGAATGACAGACCTCATCCATACATTTCACCGCGCTGGATCACTCATATCTTCATTAATGTGAAAGTCCAGAGATCGAATCTTCTCCTCACGCTGAATGGGCCTCAGTGATACATCAGATCTATCTGGAGGAGGAATCCCCACAACCGATGTGTGCGTAGTATAGGACTGACCACATACACCCACCGGACACTTTATAGGTCCACCTGTTCCATGGCTCGGTAACACAAAGTGCTAATCAGCCAATCACATGGCAGAAATCCAAGGCATTTAGGCATCTAGACGTGGTGAAGACGACTTGTTAAAGTTCAAACCGAACATCAGAATGGGGAAGAAAGGGGGAAACACATCTGGTTAATAGAGGCATTATGCCGTTTTCAATCAGAGGAGCTATAATTATTTTATACGCCATTTATCAAGTGTGAGAAGGTATCTGCTTCACCGACCTGCATTTCACCCACACATGGCAACGGCAAGCCTGGTTGGGACAGCGTCAATGTAAAGCCTCTTAGATTGTAAGCTCCCAGGATCAGCCCCTCCCTCTTAGATTGTAAGCTCCCAGGATCAGGCCCTCCCTCTTAGATTGTAAGCTCCCAGGATCAGGCCCTCCCTCTTAGATTGTAAGCTCCCAGGATCAGGCCCTCCCTCTTAGATTGTAAGCTCCCAGGATCAGGCCCTCCCTCTTAGATTGTAAGCTCCCAGGATCAGGCCCTCCCTCTTAGATTGTAAGCTCCTAGGATCAGGCCCTCCCTCTTAGATTGTAAGCTTCCAGGATCAGGCCCTCCCTCTTAGATTGTAAACTCCCGGGATCAGCCCCTCCCTCCTAGATTGTAAGCTCCTGGGATCAGCCCCTCCCTCTTAGATTGTAAGCTCCTGGGATCAGGGCCCTCCCTCTTAGATTGTAAGCTCCCGGGATCAGCCCCTCCCTCCTAGATTGTAAACTCCTGGGATCAGCCCCTCCCTCTTAGATTGTAAGCTCCCAGGATCAGGGCCCTCCCTCTTAGATTGTAAACTCCTGGGATCAGCCCCTCCCTCTTAGATTGTAAACTCCTGGGATCAGCTCCTCCCTCTTAGATTGTAAGCTCTCAGGATCAGGGCCCTCCCTCTTAGATTGTAAGCTCTCAGGATCAGGGCCCTCCCTCTTAGATTGTAAACTCCCAGGATCAGGCCCCTCCCTCTTAGATTGTAAACTCCCAGGATCAGGCCCTCCCTCTTAGATTGTAAACTCCCAGGATCAGGCCCCTCCCTCTTAGATTGTAAACTCCCAGGATCAGGCCCTCCCTCTTAGATTGTAAACTCCCAGGATCAGCCCCTCCCTCTTAGATTGTAAACTCCTAGGATCAGCCCCTCCCTCTTAGATTGTAAGCTCCCAGGATCAGGCCCCTCCCTCTTAGATTGTAAACTCCCAGGATCAGGCCCTCCCTCTTAGATTGTAAACTCCTAGGATCAGCCCCTCCCTCTTAGATTGTAAGCTCCCAGGATCAGGCCCCTCCTAACCCTCTTGTATTGTTCTGTATTGTCTCCCATTATATTGTACAGCGCTGAGCAAACTGTTGGCGCCATAAATCCTGTATAATAATAATAATACAACTTCTGTACATTACACTAAGATTGGGTACGGGGCCATGGAAGAGCACAGGGCGTGGAAGAGCACAGGGCGTGGAAGAGCACAGGGCGTGGAAGAGCACAGGGCGTGGGAGGGTGTGACATAAATGTACAGATTTGAGTAGATAAGATGTGATCTGTAGCAATATGTAATCGGAAATTTAGTTCATTCCTTGTCATTAAAGATGTATTCAGTCATATATTCAGTCAGAGGTATTCAGAGACATATGGTCACCAATTAGCATCTGAAAAGACAGAGCAGCTTCCTCAGGCTGGAAGTGACACCTAAGTGCCAATAAGATTTGTCACCTTCCGGGAAACCTGGAAGGAAATGGCTCAAGACAGTTCAGCTGCAGATGACCAGGGGGGGCCCGATCTGTCTGGGAGCTCTAAAGTATATACACAGATCAAAGGAGTATGTTTCCTCCCTCATAAAAGTATTAGTCGCAGAGAGATGAAAATACTTGCTTCTGATTGGACACTCTGTAGGCTACATCTGCATGTAAAAACTGTATTTGTGGCCTATGTAGGATGCCAGAAAAATGCAGGAAATGGTTATGCGGCTCTGGATCGCGACAGCTGAACAGTGATTGGTACTGTCACGATCGGACTGATGCGCTGGTGTCGGAAATTCAATCCCTGACTTGGGGATTCAGACCGTTTCTGGTCTAATCGACTTTGGGAACTTCAGTACCCAGAACATCCTGTGGGCGGGTACAGGAACACCCCCAGGGTTGATTGGCCAAGGATTCATTCCAGCCCATGTCCATATTCCCAGAAATTGAGGACCCTGAGGTATGGACGGTGTGATTTGTATGGAGCCGGTTCGATCGACTAACGGATTGCTGACTTTCTCGGACTTGCTCCAGCCACAGGATAAATCTCGGTAAAATTTTTATTCTGTTTTATTCCCTTTTATTTTATAGTGACTATAGTTCGCTTTAAATTAATAAGTGACTTCTGGGTATTTAAGCTCGGGCTCATATCTCCGGAGAGATTGGATTAGATTGTATTGTATGTTAGTGCCTTTAAACGCTCGGTCAAGTTCATTGCCTATCTGTATGCAATTGCACTGTGTGTGGGCAGATTGCGTGCAGATTGTAAAGGTAACAGGTCTACCAGATGGAGATCTGTGTGTGTGGGGTGTCCTAGCAGGCCAGTAAAACTGTTGGATGGTGCCAGGCTATGGTTTGTTGTGTCTGGTGTGGGGGTGTGTGGGGGAGGGGTGTGTCTGGTGTGGACAGTGGAGGGGTGATAACACCGGGGTTCTGGCTTGGAGGATAGCTGGAGGGACTCTAGAAGGGTGTGATTGCTAAGCTGCTCCTCAACCCTAATTAGTGCACCAGATTGTATGTAAGATTTGTGTCTGCCCATGTGTGGTCGGCCGGCTGGATTGGAGTGGAGTCTCCCTCCAGGGGTGGCCAAGAGGTAGTGCGGGCTGTAAAAGTATATCATGGCTGGTTTTATATATTCAAAGTTGAGTCCCCTTTATTCCCTCTTACCCCAAGTCAGGGCTGCACGTGCGCTCCTCGGTTAGCTAGTCGCTGTGGGCGTGGCATGTGGGGGATCTGTGACAGATGGCATGGGAGAGCGCGGGGCGCGGGAGAGCACAGGATATGGGAGAATACAGGTCAAAAACCTAACAATTTCAGTTGTGCCCCCCCCAGGTTGGATGCCCCCGTCCTCCCATGTACATTGCTGTGCCCACTGAGCTCTCCCCCCTCTGCACTCATGGCTGGCCACCATCCAAAGTGATCAGTCCAGACAGGAGCGGCAGAGAGGAGATGCGGAAAGGAGAGAGCAGGGAGGAGAGAGAGCGGGGAGGAGATGTGGGGAGGAGAAGCGGGGAGGGGAGAGAGCGGGGGGAAGATGAGGAGAGAGCAGGAAGGAGATGTGGGGAGGAGATGCAGGGGGGAGAAGCGGGCAGGAGATGCGGGGAGGAGAGAGCGGGGGGGGAGATGCGGGGAGGGGATGCGGGGAAGGGAGACGCGGGGGGGGAGATGTGAAGAGGAAATGCGGGGAGGGAATGTGGGGGGGGGATGCAGGAAGGAGACGTGGGGGGGAGATGGATGGAGGAGATGTGGGGGGAGGAGATGCGGAGAGGAAATGCAGGGAGGGGATGCGGGGGGTGGGGGAGACGAGAGAGCGGGGAGAAGATGTGGGGGGAGGAGATGCAAAGAGGAGACGTGGGGGGGGGAGATGCAGGGAGGAGACGTGGGGTGGGGGAGCCGCAGGGAGGGGATGCAGGGAGGAGACGTGGGAAGGAGATGCGTGGAGGAGAGAGAGGGGGTGGAAGATGTGGGGAGGGGATGCAGGGAGAGGGAGCGGGAAGAGACGCGGGGGGGAGGAGACGTGGGGGGGTAGATGCGGGGAGGAGACAGCAGGGGGGAAGATGCGGGGAGGAGAGAGAGGGGAGGAGATGTGGGGAGGAGAAGCGGGAGGGAGACGCGGGGAGGGGAGAGAGCGGGGGGAAGATGAAGAGAGAGCAGGAAGGAGATGTGGGGAGGAGATGCAGGGGGGAGACGCGGGCAGGAGATGCGGGGAGGAAAGAGCGGGGGGGGGGAGATGCGGGGAGGGGATGCGGGGAAGGGAGACGCGGGGGGGAGATGTGAAGAGGAAATGCGGGGAGGGAATGTGGGGGGGGGGGGGGGGAAAGGGAGGAGACGTGGGGGGGAGATAGATGGAGGAGATGTGGGGGGAGGAGATGCGGAGAGGAAATGCAGGGAGGGGATGCGGGGGGTGGGGGAGACGAGAGCGCGGGGAGAAGATGTGGGGGGGGAGATGCAAAGAGGAGACGTGGGGGGGGGGAGATGCAGGGAGGAGACGTGGGGTGGGGGAGATGCAGGGAAGATACGTGGGGGGGAGGAGATGCGGAGAGGAAATGCAGGGGGGGGAGACACGAGAAGGAGATGAGGGGATGAGAGAGCAGGGAGGAGATGTGGGGAGGAGACAGCAGGGGGGAGCCGCAGGGAGGGGATGCAGGGAGGAGACGTGGGAAGGAGATGCGTGGAGGAGAGAGAGGGGGTGGAAGATGTGGGGAGGGGATGCAGGGAGAGGGAGCGGGAAGAGACGTGGGGGGGAGGAGACGTGGGGGGGTAGATGCGGGGAGGAGACAGCAGGGGGGAAGATGCGGGGAGGAGAGAGAGGGGAGGAGATGTAGGGAGGAGAGAGGAACAGGAGGGGGGAAGATGCGGGGGGGAGAGAGTGGGGAGGAGATGGGGGGGTGTGGCGATTGGACGCCGACAACCATTTTGTTAAGATCTACCTTCTTCTATCACACTCTGCAAATGTCATTCTCACTCCGTTCAGTCTTCCCCCTCCCTTTTTTGAATGGCATGTGGTGTGTGTGTGCTGGGGTCACAAGTGTATCAGGCACAGCTGATAGGCTTCATGGTTGTAAACCCAATTAGCTGGTTCCATGATGTCTATCGGACTCTTGCCTTGGCCTGGTCGTAAAGCTATAAATCAGTCCGTCACTGGTCATGAAAAGCATTCCAGAATGGCAGTAAAACGTACATCCCACTTGAATCACTTTTCATACAAATTCATAAATCCCGACAGGAACAAGGCCCATTAAAACAAAGCATATATTCAGATAGGTCAGTTTAATACGAGTCACCTGACACCTTACACCTTAGCTCAGGTGGGGGATCACCTTCCCTGGTAAAAAGGTCGTCCACACAGCCGGGCTTTCTTAAAATCTGACTTGTCATCAGTTTTGTTCAAAAGGTTGCAAATATCAAAAACAAACCAAACAGAGAGTAGACCCCGTCCATCCCGGCACTGACTAAGCACAGAAGATTCCGGTGTCACCGGTGAAGGGCTTCTCCCCGCCACCAACAAACCAAACAGAAAGTAGACCCCGTCCATCCCGGCACTGACTAAGCACAGAAGATTCCGGTGTCACCGGTGAAGGGCTTCTCCCCGCCACCATCAAACCAAACAGAGAGTAGACCCCGTCCATCCCGGCACTGACTAAGCACAGAAGATTCCGGTGTCACCGGTGAAGGGCTTCTCCCCGCCACCATCAAACCAAACAGAGAGTAGACCCCGTCCATCCCGGCACTGACTAAGCACAGAAGATTCCGGTGTCACCGGTGAAGGGCTTCTCCCCGCCACCAACAAATGAAAACACAATGAAAACCTTTTCCTGGCTTGTAGAACACACTTTCCTCCACGGCTCCCTCAGGAATGGCTCCCGAGTCCCAGGCCACGAGCCACTCCTTGCTCCGGTCCTGCCTGATTTATACCACCTGCTGGTGGTCATCCGTGGACCACAAAACCAGGTCCAGAACCACCTCTACCATTGTGGCCCAGAAAACCCGGAGTGGCCTTCACCTTATCCTCCCAGATATGCCGGCATGTGAGGTGACACAGAGCGTCCATCCATCACCCCGCCTTCCCTACAGTCACAATATATATATATTATATGGGTGATGGGCCCTTTAAGAGCTACTACAGGGTTACCGATGGAGGGGGCTGATATAGGCGTGGTGGGGGGAGGGAGGAGGAGAGAGTGGCAGCAGCGATGAATGCTCCCAATAGCCATCCATCCATCCATTCATGGGAGTGACAAGAGTGACGATGAGAGCAATGATGGGAACAATGATGAGAGTGATGGTGGGAGTGACGATGAGAGCGATGAAGAGAGCACTGATGGGAACAATCATGAGAGTGATGATGGAAGTGATGATGAGAGCAATTATGGGAGTAATGATGGGAGTGATGATTGCAGTGATGGAAACAATGATGAGAGTGATGATGGGAGTGATGATGAAAGTGATCATGGGGGTGATGATGAGAGTGATGATGGGAGCGATGATGAGAGCGATGATGAGAGTGATGATGGGGGCAATGATGATGGGGGCAATGATGATGGGGGCAATGATGAGAGTGATGATGGGGGCAATGATGATGGGGGCAATGATGAGAGTGATGATGGGGCAATGATGAGAGTGATGATGAGAGTGATGATGGGAGCGATGATGAGAATGATGATGGGGGCAATGATGAGAGTGATGATGGGGGCAATGATGATGGGGGCAATGATGAGAGTGATGATGGGGCAATGATGAGCGTGATGATGATGGCAATGATGAGAATGATGATGGGGGCAATAATGAGACTGATGATGGGGCAATGATGAGAGTGATGATGGGGGCAGTGATGATGAGAGTGATGATGGGGGCAATGATGAGAGTGATGATGGGGCAATGATGAGCGTGATGATGATGGCAATGATGAGAATGATGATGGGGGCAATAATGAGACTGATGATGGGGCAATGATGAGAGTGAAGATGGGGGCAGTGATGATGAGAGTGATGATGGGGGCAATGATGAGAGTGATGATGGGGGCAATGATGATGGGGGCAATGATGAGAGTGATGATGGGGCAATGATGAGAGTGATGATGATGGCAATGATGAGAATGATGATGGGGGCAATAATGAGACTGATGATGGGGCAATGATGAGAGTGATGATGGGGCAATGATGAGAGTGATGATGGGGGCAATGAAGAGAGTGATGATGGGAACAATGATGAGAGTGATGATGGGAGCAATGATGGGAGTGATGATGAGAGTGATAGGAGTGATGATTGGAGTGATAAGAGTGATGTGAGTGATGATAAGAGTGATGATGGGGGTAATGATTACAGTGATGATGGGGGCAATGATGAGAATGATGATGGGGGCAATAATGAGACTGATGATGGGGCAATGATGAGAGTGATGATGGGAGTGATGATGGGGGCAATGATGAAAGTGATGATGAGAGTGATAGGAGTGATGATTAGAGTGATGATGGGAACAATGATGAGAGTGATGATGGAAGTGATGATGAGAGTGATGATGGAAGTGATGATGAGAACAACGATGGGAACAATGATGAGAGTGATGATGGGAGCAATGATGTGAGTGATGATGGGAGTCATGGGAGTGATGATGGTGATGATGACGCAATGATGAAAGTGATGAAGGGAGTGTTGATGGGAACAATGATGAGAACAATGATGAGTGGTGATGGGAGTAGCAGGAGTGATGATGGGAGTGACGATGAGGGCGATGATGGGAATTATTATGAGAGTGATAATGGGAATGATGATGGAAGCGATGATGAGAGCAATGATGGCAACAATGATGAGAGTGTTGATGAGAACGATGATGGGAGTGATGATGAAAGTAATGATGGAGGTAATGATGAGAGTGAGGATGGGAGCGATGATTAGAGTGAGGATGGGAATGATGATTAGAGTGAGGATGGGGGCAATGATGAGAGTGATGATGGGAGCAACATGAGTGATGATGAGAGTGAGGATGGGAGTGATGATTAGAGTGATGGGGGTAATGATGTGAGTAACAATTTGGGCAATGATGAGTGTGATGATGAGAGCGATGATTTGAGTGATGGGAGCGATGATAAGAGTGATGGGAGTGATGATGAGAGCGAGGATGGGAATGATGATGAGAGTGAGGATGGGAGTAATAATAGGAATGATGATGAGAGTGATGATGAGAGCAATGATGGGAAAAATTATGAGAGTGTTGATGGGAGTGATGATGAAAGTCATGATGGGAGCGATGGGAGTGATGATGAGAGTGAAGATGGGAGTGATGATTAGAGATGATGGGGGTGATCATGGGAGCAATGGGAGTGAGGATGGGATTGATGATTAGAGTGATGATGGGGGCAATGATAAGTGCGATGATTAGAGCGATGATTTGAGTGATGGGAGTGATGCAGGGAGTGATGATGGGAGTGATTATGGAAGTGATGATGGGGTAATGATGGAGTGATGATGGGAGTGATGATGGGAGTGAGGATGGGGTAATGATGGAGTGATGATGGAAGTGATGATGGGAGTGATGATGGTAGTGATGATGGCAGTGAGGATGAGAGTGATGATGGGAGTGAGGATGGGGTAATGATGGGAGTGATGATGGGAGTGATGATGGGAGTGAGGATGGGAGTGAGGATGAGGTAATGATGGGAGTGATGATGGGAGTGAGGATGAGAGTGATGATGGGAGTAATGATGGGAGTGAGGATGGGGTGATGATGGAGTGATGATGGGGCAATGATGGAGTGATGATGGGAGTGAGGAT
>NW_028321627.1:0-99686 GCF_062004578.1 Staurois parvus | reverse complement strand
CAGTCCCCCGTGAAGATCTGCCCCCCTTGTCATTACCCCCCAACAAGATTAATCCGCCGAGAAGATGTGCCCCCCTTGTCATTATTCCCCAGCAAGATCAGTCCCCCGTGAAGATCTGTCCCCCTTGTCATTATTTCCCAGGAAGATCAGTCCAACGTGAAGATCTGCCCCCCCTTGTCATTACCCCCCCAGGATCAGTACCCCGTGAAGATCTGCCCCCCTTGTCATTACCCCCTAGCAAGATCAGTCCGCCGTGAAGATCTGTCCCCCTAGTCATTATTTCCCAGGAAGATCAGTCCACCGTGCAGATCTGCCCCCCCCTTGTCATTCCCCCCCCCCCCCCCAGGATCAGTACTCCGTGAAGATCTGCCCCCCTTGTCATTACCCACCAGCAAGATCAGTCCGCCGTGAAGCTCTGCCCCCCTTGTCATTCCCCAGCAAGATCAGTGCACCGTGAAGAACTGCCCCCCTTGCCATTCCCCCCCAAGCAAGATCAATCCGCCGTGAAGATCTGCCCCCTTTGTCATTATTCCCCAGCAAGATCAGTCCCCGTGAAGATCTGCCCCCCCAGCAAGATCAGTACCCCGTGAAGATCTGCCCCCCTTGTCATTATTCCACAGCTAGATCAGTCCGCCGTGAAAATCTGCCCCCCTTGTCATTCCCCCCCAGCAAGATCAATCCACCGTGAAGATGTGCCCCCCTTGTCATTATTCCCCAGCAAGATCAGTCCCCCGTGAAGATCTGTCCCCCTTGTCATTATTTCCCAGGAAGAACAGTCCACCGTGAAGATCTGCCCCCCCTTTTCATTACCCCCCCAGGATCAGTACCCCGTGAAGATCTGCCCCCCTTGTCATTACCCCCCAGCAAGATCAATCCGCCGTGAAGATCTGTCCCCCTTGTCATTATTTCCCAGGAAGATCAGTCCACCGTGCAGATCTGCCCCTCTTGTCATTCCCCCCCCCCCCCAGGATCAGTACTCCGTGAAGATCTGCCCCCCTTGTCATTACCCACCAGCAAGATCAGTCCGCCGTGAAGATCTGCCCCCCTTGTCATTCCCCAGCAAGATCAGTGCACCGTGAAGAACTGCCCCCCTTGCCATTCCCCCCCAAGCAAGATCAATCCGCCGTGAAGATCTGCCCCCCTTGTCATTATTCCCCAGCAAGATCAGTCCCCCGTGAAGAACTGCCCCCCTTGTCATTCCCGCCAAGCAAGATCAATCCGCCATGAAGATCTGCCCCCCATGTCATTATTCCCCATCAAGATCAGTCCCCCGTGAAGATCTGCCCCCCTTATCATTCCCCCCCAGCAAAATCAGTCCGCCGTGAAGATCTGTCCCCCTTGTCATTATTTCCCAGGAAGATCAGTCCACCGTGAAGATCTGCCCCCCTTGTCATTCCCCCCCAGCAAGATCAGTCCCCCGTGAAGATCTGCCCCCCTTGTCATTACCCCCTGCAAGATCAGTCCACTGTGAAGATCTGCCCCCCTTGTCATTCCCCCCCAGCAAGATCAGTACCTCGAAGATCTGCCCCCCCTTGCCATTACCTCCCCAAGATCAGTACCCCATGAAGATCTGCCCCCCTTGTCATTCCCCCAGCAAGATCAGTCCCCCGTGAAGATCTGCCCCCCTTGTCATTACCCCCCAAGATCAGTACCCCGTGAAGATCTGCCCCCCTTGTCATTATTCCCCAGCAAGATCAGTCCCCCGTGAAGAACTGCCCCCCTTGTCATTCCCCCCCAAGCAAGATCAATCCGCCGTGAAGATCTGCCCCCCATGTCATTATTCCCCATCAAGATCAGTCCCCCGTGAAGATCTGCCCCCCCAGCAAGATCAGTCCCCCGTGAAGATCTGCCCCCCTTGTCATTATTCCACAGCTAGATCAGTCCGCCGTGAAGATCTGCCCCCCTTGCATTCCCCCCCAGCAAGATCAATCCGCCGTGAAGATCTGCCCCCCATGTCATTATTCCCCATCAAGATCAGTCCCCCGTGAAGATCTGCCCCCCCAGCAAGATCAGTCCCCCGTGAAGATCTGCCCCCCTTGTCATTATTCCACAGCTAGATCAGTCCGCCGTGAAGATCTGCCCACCTTGTCATTCCCCCCCAGCAAGATCAATCCACCGTGAAGATGTGCCCCCCTTGTCATTATTCCCCAGCAAGATCAGTCCCCTGTGAAGATCTGCCCCCCTTGTCATTCACCCCCAGCAAAATCAGTCCGCCGTGAAGATCTGCCCCCCTTGTCATTACCCCCCCAAGATCAGTCCCCCGTGAAGATGTGCCCCCCTTGTCATTACCCCCCAGCAAGATCAGTCCGCCGTGAAGATCTGTCCCCCTAGTCATTATTTCCCAGGAAGATCAGTCCACCATGCAGATCTGCCCCCCCTTGTCATTCACCCCCCCCCAGGATCAGTACTCCGTGAAGATCTGCCCCCCTTGTCATTACCCACCAGCAAGATCAGTCCGCCGTGAAGATCTGCCCCCCTTGTCATTCCCCAGCAAGATCAGTGCACCGTGAAGAACTGCCCCCCTTGCCATTCCCCCCAAGCAAGATCAATCCGCCGTGAAGATCTGCCCCCCTTGTCATTATTCCCCAGCAAGATCAGTCCCCCGTGAAGAACTGCCCCCTTGTCATTACCCCCCAGCAAGATTAATCCGCCGAGAAGATGTGCCCCCCTTGTCATTATTCCCCAGCAAGATCAGTCCCCCGTGAAGATCTGTCCTCCTTGTCATTATTTCCCAGGAAGATCAGTCCACCGTGAAGATCTGCCCCCCTTGTCATTACCCCCCCAGGGTCAGTACCCCGTGAAGATCTGCCCCCCTTGTCATTACCCCCCAGCAAGATCAGTCCGCCGTGAAGATCTGTCCCCCTAGTCATTATTTCCCAGGAAGATCAGTCCACCATGCAGATCTGCCCCCCCTTGTCATTCACCCCCCCCAGGATCAGTACTCCGTGAAGATCTGCCCCCCTTGTCATTACCCACCAGCAAGATCAGTCCGCCGTGAAGATCTGCCCCCCTTGTCATTCCCCAGCAAGATCAGTGCACCGTGAAGAACTGCCCCCCTTGCCATTCCCCCCCAAGCAAGATCAATCCGCCGTGAAGATCTGCCCCCCTTGTCATTATTCCCCAGCAAGATCAGTCCCCCGTGAAGAACTGCCCCCCTTGTCATTCCCGCCAAGCAAGATCAATCCGCCGTGAAGATCTGCCCCCCATGTCATTATTCCCCATCAAGATCAGTCCCCCGTGAAGATCTGCCCCCCTTGTCATTCCCCCCCAGCAAAATCAGTCCGCCGTGAAGATCTGCCCCCCTTGTCATTACCCCCTGCAAGATCAGTCCACCGTGAAGATCTGCCCCCCTTGTCATTCCCCCCCAGCAAGATCAGTCCCTCGAAGATCTGCCCCCCCTTGCCATTACCTCCCCAAGATCAGTACCCCATGAAGATCTGCCCCCCTTGTCATTCCCCCCAGCAAGATCAGTCCCCCATGAAGATCTGCCCCCCTTGTCATTACCCCCCCAAGATCAGTACCCCGTGAAGATCTGCCCCCCTTGTCATTATTCCCCAGCAAGATCAGTCCCCCATGAAGAACTGCCCCCCTTGTCATTCCCCCCCAAGCAAGATCAATCCGCCGTGAAGATCTGCCCCCATGTCATTATTCCCCATCAAGATCAGTCCCCCGTGAAGATCTGCCCCCCCAGCAAGATCAGTCCCCCGTGAAGATCTGCCCCCCCAGCAAGATCAGTCCCCCGTGAAGATCTGCCCCCCTTGTCATTATTCCACAGCTAGATCAGTCCGCCGTGAAGATCTGCCCCCCTTGTCATTCCCCACCAGCAAGATCAATCCGCCGTGAAGATCTGCCCCCCATGTCATTATTCCCCATCAAGATCAGTCCCCCGTGAAGATCTGCCCCCCCCAGCAAGATCAGTCCCCCGTGAAGATCTGCCCCCCTTGTCATTATTCCACAGCTAGATCAGTCCGCCGTGAAGATCTGCCCCCTTGTCATTCCCCCCCAGCAAGATCAATCCACCGTGAAGATGTGCCCCCCTTGTCATTATTCCCCAGCAAGATCAGTCCCCTGTGAAGATCTGCCCCCCTTGTCATTCACCCCCAGCAAAATTAGTCCGCCGTGAAGATCTGCCCCCCTTGTCATTCCCCCCCAGCAAGATCAGTCCGCCGTGAAGATCTGCCCCCCTTGTCATTCCCCCCAGGAAGATCAGTCCCCCGTGAAGATCTGCCCCCCTTGTCATTACCCCCCAGCAAGATTAATCCGCCGAGAAGATGTGCCCCCCTTGTCATTATTCCCCAGCAAGATCAGTCCCCCGTGAAGATCTGTCCCCCTTGTCATTATTTCCCAGGAAGATCAGTCCAACGTGAAGATCTGCCCCCCCTTGTCATTACCCCCCCAGGATCAGTACCCCGTGAAGATCTGCCCCCCTTGTCATTACCCCCTAGCAAGATCAGTCCGCCGTGAAGATCTGTCCCCCTAGTCATTATTTCCCAGGAAGATCAGTCCACCGTGCAGATCTGCCCCCCCCTTGTCATTCCCCCCCCCCCCCCCAGGATCAGTACTCCGTGAAGATCTGCCCCCCTTGTCATTACCCACCAGCAAGATCAGTCCGCCGTGAAGCTCTGCCCCCCTTGTCATTCCCCAGCAAGATCAGTGCACCGTGAAGAACTGCCCCCCTTGCCATTCCCCCCCAAGCAAGATCAATCCGCCGTGAAGATCTGCCCCCCTTGTCATTATTCCCCAGCAAGATCAGTCCCCGTGAAGATCTGCCCCCCCAGCAAGATCAGTACCCCGTGAAGATCTGCCCCCCTTGTCATTATTCCACAGCTAGATCAGTCCGCCGTGAAAATCTGCCCCCCTTGTCATTCCCCCCCAGCAAGATCAATCCACCGTGAAGATGTGCCCCCCTTGTCATTATTCCCCAGCAAGATCAGTCCCCCGTGAAGATCTGTCCCCCTTGTCATTATTTCCCAGGAAGAACAGTCCACCGTGAAGATCTGCCCCCCCTTTTCATTACCCCCCCAGGATCAGTACCCCGTGAAGATCTGCCCCCCTTGTCATTACCCCCCAGCAAGATCAATCCGCCGTGAAGATCTGTCCCCCTTGTCATTATTTCCCAGGAAGATCAGTCCACCGTGCAGATCTGCCCCTCTTGTCATTCCCCCCCCCCCCAGGATCAGTACTCCGTGAAGATCTGCCCCCCTTGTCATTACCCACCAGCAAGATCAGTCCGCCGTGAAGATCTGCCCCCCTTGTCATTCCCCAGCAAGATCAGTGCACCGTGAAGAACTGCCCCCCTTGCCATTCCCCCCCAAGCAAGATCAATCCGCCGTGAAGATCTGCCCCCCTTGTCATTATTCCCCAGCAAGATCAGTCCCCCGTGAAGAACTGCCCCCCTTGTCATTCCCGCCAAGCAAGATCAATCCGCCATGAAGATCTGCCCCCCATGTCATTATTCCCCATCAAGATCAGTCCCCCGTGAAGATCTGCCCCCCTTATCATTCCCCCCCAGCAAAATCAGTCCGCCGTGAAGATCTGTCCCCCTTGTCATTATTTCCCAGGAAGATCAGTCCACCGTGAAGATCTGCCCCCCTTGTCATTCCCCCCCAGCAAGATCAGTCCCCCGTGAAGATCTGCCCCCCTTGTCATTACCCCCTGCAAGATCAGTCCACTGTGAAGATCTGCCCCCCTTGTCATTCCCCCCCAGCAAGATCAGTACCTCGAAGATCTGCCCCCCCTTGCCATTACCTCCCCAAGATCAGTACCCCATGAAGATCTGCCCCCCTTGTCATTCCCCCCAGCAAGATCAGTCCCCCGTGAAGATCTGCCCCCCTTGTCATTACCCCCCAAGATCAGTACCCCGTGAAGATCTGCCCCCCTTGTCATTATTCCCCAGCAAGATCAGTCCCCCGTGAAGAACTGCCCCCCTTGTCATTCCCCCCCAAGCAAGATCAATCCGCCGTGAAGATCTGCCCCCCATGTCATTATTCCCCATCAAGATCAGTCCCCCGTGAAGATCTGCCCCCCCAGCAAGATCAGTCCCCCGTGAAGATCTGCCCCCCTTGTCATTATTCCACAGCTAGATCAGTCCGCCGTGAAGATCTGCCCCCCTTGCATTCCCCCCCAGCAAGATCAATCCGCCGTGAAGATCTGCCCCCCATGTCATTATTCCCCATCAAGATCAGTCCCCCGTGAAGATCTGCCCCCCCAGCAAGATCAGTCCCCCGTGAAGATCTGCCCCCCTTGTCATTATTCCACAGCTAGATCAGTCCGCCGTGAAGATCTGCCCACCTTGTCATTCCCCCCCAGCAAGATCAATCCACCGTGAAGATGTGCCCCCCTTGTCATTATTCCCCAGCAAGATCAGTCCCCTGTGAAGATCTGCCCCCCTTGTCATTCACCCCCAGCAAAATCAGTCCGCCGTGAAGATCTGCCCCCCTTGTCATTACCCCCCCAAGATCAGTCCCCCGTGAAGATGTGCCCCCCTTGTCATTCCACCCCAGCAAGATCAGTCCGCCGTGAAGATCTGCCCCCCTTGTCATTCCCCCCAGGAAGATCAGTCCCCCGTGAAGATCTGCCCCCCTTGTCATTACCCCCCAGCAAGATTAATCCGCCGAGAAGATGTGCCCCCCTTGTCATTATTCCCCAGCAAGATCAGTCCCCCGTGAAGATCTGTCCCCCTTGTCATTATTTCCCAGGAAGATCAGTCCACCGTGAAGATCTGCCCCCCCCTTGTCATTACCCCCCCAGGGTCAGTACCCCGTGAAGATCTGCCCCCCTTGTCATTACCCCCCAGCAAGATCAGTCCGCCGTGAAGATCTGTCCCCCTAGTCATTATTTCCCAGGAAGATCAGTCCACCGTGCAGATCTGCACCCCCTCGTCATTCCCCCCCCCCCCAGGATCAGTACTCCGTGAAGATCTGCCCCCCTTGTCATTACCCACCAGCAAGATCAGTCCGCCGTGAAGATCTGCCCCCCTTGTCATTCCCCAGCAAGATCAGTGCACCGTGAAGAACTGCCCCCCTTGCCATTCCCCCCCAAGCAAGATCAATCCGCCGTGAAGATCTGCCCCCCTTGTCATTATTCCCCAGCAAGATCAGTCCCCCGTGAAGAACTGCCCCCCTTGTCATTCCCGCCAAGCAAGATCAATCCGCCGTGAAGATCTGCCCCCCATGTCATTATTCCCCATCAAGATCAGTCCCCCGTGAAGATCTGCCCCCCCTTGTCATTCCCCCCAGCAAAATCAGTCCGCCGTGAAGATCTGTCCCCCTTGTCATTATTTCCCAGGAAGATCAGTCCACCGTGAAGATCTGCCCCCCTTGTCATTACCCCCTGCAAGATCAGTCCACCGTGAAGATCTGCCCCCCTTGTCATTCCCCCCCAGCAAGATCAGTCCCTCGAAGATCTGCCCCCCCTTGCCATTACCTCCCCAAGATCAGTACCCCATGAAGATCTGCCCCCCTTGTCATTCCCCCCAGCAAGATCAGTCCCCCGTGAAGATCTGCCCCCCTTGTCATTACCCCCCCAAGATCAGTACCCCGTGAAGATCTGCCCCCCTTGTCATTATTCCCCAGCAAGATCAGTCCCCCATGAAGAACTGCCCCCCTTGTCATTCCCCCCCAAGCAAGATCAATCCGCCGTGAAGATCTGCCCCCCATGTCATTATTCCCCATCAAGATCAGTCCCCCGTGAAGATCTGTCCCCCCAGCAAGATCAGTCCCCCGTGAAGATCTGCCCCCCCAGCAAGATCAGTCCCCCGTGAAGATCTGCCCCCCTTGTCATTATTCCACAGCTAGATCAGTCCGCCGTGAAGATCTGCCCCCCTTGTCATTCCCCCCCAGCAAGATCAATCCGCCGTGAAGATCTGCCCCCCATGTCATTATTCCCCATCAAGATCAGTCCCCCGTGAAGATCTGCCCCCCCAGCAAGATCAGTCCCCCGTGAAGATCTGCCCCCCTTGTCATTATTGCACAGCTAGATCAGTCCGCCGTGAAGATCTGCCCCCCTTGTCATTCCCCCCCAGCAAGATCAATCCACCATGAAGATAGGCCCCCCTTGTCATTATTCCCCAGCAAGATCAGTCCCCAGTGAAGATCTGCCCCCCTTGTCATTCACCCCCAGCAAAATCAGTCCGCCGTGAAGATCTGCCCCCCTTGTCATTCCCCCCCAGCAAGATCAGTCCGCCGTGAAGATCTGCCCCCCTTGTCATTCCCCCCAGGAAGATCAGTCCCCCGTGAAGATCTGCCCCCCTTGTCATTACCCCCCAGCAAGATTAATCCGCCGAGAAGATGTGCCCCCCTTGTCATTATTCCCCAGCAAGATCAGTCCCCCGTGAAGATCTGTCCCCCTTGTCATTATTTCCCAGGAAGATCAGTCCACCGTGAAGATCTGCCCCCCCCCTTGTCATTACCCCCCCAGGATCAGTACCCCGTGAAGATCTGCCCCCCTTGTCATTACCCCCCAGCAAGATCAGTCCGCCGTGAAGATCTGTCCCCCTAGTCATTATTTCCCAGGAAGATCAGTTCACCGTGCAGATCTGCCCCCCCTTGTCATTCCCCCCCCCCCCCCCCCCCAGGATCAGTACTCCGTTAAGATCTGCCCCCCTTGTCATTACCCACCAGCAAGATCAGTCCGCCGTGAAGATCTGCCCCCCTTGTCATCCCCCAGCAAGATCAGTGCACCGTGAAGAACTGCCCCCCTTGCCATTCCCCCCCAAGCAAGATCAATCCGCCGTGAAGATCTGCCCCCGTTGTCATTATTCCCCAGCAAGATCAGTCCCCCGTGAAGAACTGCCCCCCTTGTCATTCCCGCCAAGCAAGATCAATCCGCCGTGAAGATCTGCTCCCCATGTCATTATTCCCCATCAAGATCAGTCCCCCGTGAAGATCTGCCCCCCCAGCAAGATCAGTCCCCCGTGAAGATCTGCCCCCCTTGTCATTCCCCCCCAGCAAAATCAGTCCGCCATGAAGATCTGTCCCCCTTGTCATTATTTCCCAGGAAGATCAGTCCACCGTGAAGATCTGCCCCCCTTGTCATTCCCCCCCAGCAAGATCAGTCCCCGTGAAGATCTGCCCCCCTTGTCATTACCCCCTACAAGATCAGTCCACCGTGAAGATCTGCCCCCCTTGACATTCCCCCCCAGCAAGATCAGTCCCTCGAAGATCTGCCCCCCCTTGCCATTACCTCCCCAAGATCAGTACCCCATGAAGATCTGCACCCCTTGTCATTCCCCCCAGCAAGATCAGTCCCCCGTGAAGATCTGCCCCCCTTGTCATTACCCCCCGAAGATCTGCCCCCCTTGTCATTCCCCCCCAGCAAGATCAGTCCCTCGTAAAGATCTGCCCCCCTTGTCATTACCCCCCAGCAAGATCAGTCCGCCGTGAAGATCTGTCCCCCTTGTCATTATTTTCTAGGAAGATTATTCCCCCGTGAAGATCTGCCCCCCATGTCATTATTCCCCATCAAGATCAGTCCCCCGTGAAGATCTGCCCCCCCAGCAAGATCAGTCCCCCGTGAAGATCTGCCCCCCTTGTCATTATTCCACAGCTAGATCAGTCCGCCGTGAAGATCTGCCCCCCTTGTCATTCCCCCCCAGCAAGATCAATCCACCGTGAAGATCTGCCCCCCTTGTCATTCACCCCCAGCAAAATCAGTCCGCCGTGAAGATCTGCCCCCCTTGTCATTCCCCCAGGAAGATCAGTCCCACGTGAAGATCTGCCCCCCTTGTCATTACCCCCCAGCAAGATTAATCCGCCGAGAAGATGTGCCCCCCTTGTCATTATTCCCCAGCAAGATCAGTCCCCCGTGAAGATCTGTCCCCCTTGTCATTATTTCCCAGGAAGATCAGTCCACCGTGAAGATCTGTCCCCCTAGTCATTATTTCCCAGGAAGATCAGTTCACCGTGCAGATCTGCCCCCCCTTGTCATTCCCCCCCCCCCCCCCAGGATCAGTACTCCGTGAAGATCTGCCCCCCTTGTCATTACCCACCAGCAAGATCAGTCCGCCGTGAAGATCTGCCCCCCTTGTCATTCCCCAGCAAGATCAGTGCACCGTGAAGAACTGCCCCCCTTGCCATTCCCCCCCAAGCAAGATCAATCCGCCGTGAAGATCTGCCCCCCTTGTCATTATTCCCCAGCAAGATCAGTCCCCCGTGAAGATCTGCCCCCCTTGTCATTCCCCCCCAGCAAAATCAGTCCGCCATGAAGATCTGTCCCCCTTGTCATTATTTCCCAGGAATATCAGTCCACCGTGAAGATCTGCCCCCCTTGTCATTCCCCCCCAGCAAGATCAGTCCCCCGTGAAGATCTGCCCCCCTTGTCATTACCCCCTGCAAGATCAGTCCACCGTGAAGATCTGCCCCCCTTGACATTCCCCCCCAGCAAGATCAGTCCCTCGAAGATCTGCCCCCCCTTGCCATTACCTCCCCAAGATCAGTACCCCATGAAGATCTGCCCCCCTTGTCATTCCCCCCAGCAAGATCAGTCCCCCGTGAAGATCTGCCCCCCTTGTCATTACCCCCCCCAAGATCAGTACCCCGTGAAGATCTGCCCCCCTTGTCATTCCCCCCCAGCAAGATCAGTCCCTCGTAAAGATCTGCCCCCCTTGTCATTACCCCCCAGTAAGATCAGTCCGCCGTGAAGATCTGTCCCCCTTGTCATTATTTTCCAGGAAGATTATTCCCCCGTGAAGATCTGCCCCCCATGTCATTATTCCCCATCAAGATCAGTCCCCCGTGAAGATCTGCCCCCCCCAGCAAGATCAGTCCCCTGTGAAGATCTGCCCCCCTTGTCATTATTCCACAGCTAGATCAGTCCGCCGTGAAGATCTGCCCCCCTTGTCATTCCCCCCCAGCAAGATCAATCCACCGTGAAGATGTGCCCCCCTTGTCATTATTCCCCAGCAAGATCAGTCCCCTGTGAAGATCTGCCCCCTTTGTCATTCACCCCCAGCAAAATCAGTCCGCCGTGAAGATCTGCCCCCCTTGTCATTATCCCCCCAAGATCAGTCCCCCGTGAAGATGTGCCCCCCTTGTCATTCCCCCCCAGCAAGATCAGTCCGCCGTGAAGATCTGCCCCCCTTGTCATTCCCCCCAGGAAGATCAGTCCCCCGTGAAGATCTGCCCCCCTTGTCATTACCCCCCAGCAAGATTAATCCGCCGAGAAGATGTGCCCCCCTTGTCATTATTCCCCAGCAAGATCAGTCCCCCGTGAAGATCTGTCCCCCTTGTCATTATTTCCCAGGAAGATCAGTCCACCGTGAAGATCTGCCCCCCCCCCCTTGTCATTACCCCCCCAGGATCAGTACCCCGTGAAGATCTGCCCCCCTTGTCATTACCCCCCAGCAAGATCAGTCCGCCGTGAAGATCTGTCCCCCTAGTCATTATTTCCCAGGAAGATCAGTTCACCGTGCAGATCTGCCCCCCCTTGTCATTCCCCCCCCCCCCCAGGATCAGTACTCCGTGAAGATCTGCCCCCCTTGTCATTACCCACCAGCAAGATCAGTCCGCCGTGAAGATCTGCCCCCCCTTGTCATTCCCCAGCAAGATCAGTGCACCGTGAAGAACTGCCCCCCTTGCCATTCCCCCCCAAGCAAGATCAATCCGCCGTGAAGATCTGCCCCCCTTGTTATTATTCCCCAGCAAGATCAGTCCCCCGTGAAGAACTGCCCCCCTTGTCATTCCCGCCAAGCAAGATCAATCCGCCGTGAAGATCTGCCCCCCATGTCATTATTCCCCATCAAGATCAGTCCCCCGTGAAGATCTGCCCCCCTTGTCATTCCCCCCCAGCAAAATCAGTCCGCCATGAAGATCTGTCCCCCTTGTCATTATTTCCCAGGAAGATCAGTCCACCGTGAAGATCTGCCCCCCTTGTCATTCCCCCCCAGCAAGATCAGTCCCCCGTGAAGATCTGCCCCCCTTGTCATTACCCCCTGCAAGATCAGTCCACTGTGAAGATCTGCCTCCCTTGTCATTCCCCCCCAGCAAGATCAGTCCCTCGAAGATCTGCCCCCCCTTGCCATTACCTCCCCAAGATCAGTACCCCATGAAGATCTGCCCCCCTTGTCATTCCCCCCAGCAAGATCAGTCCCCCGTGAAGATCTGCCCCCCTTGTCATTACCCCCCCAAGATCAGTACCCCCGTGAAGATCTGCCCCCCTTGTCATTCCCCCCCAGCAAGATCAGTCCCTCGTAAAGATCTGCCCCCCTTGTCATTACCCCCCAGCAAGATCAGTCCGCCGTGAAGATCTGTCCCCCTTGTCATTATTTTCCAGGACGATTATTCCCCCGTGAAGATCTGCCGCCCTTGTCATTATTCCCCAGCAAGATCAGTGCACCGTGAAGATCTGCCCCCCCTTGTCATTCCCCCCCAAGCAAGATCAATCCGCTGTGAAGATCTGCCCCCCTTGTCATAATTCCCCAGCAAGATCAGTCCCCCGTGAAGAACTGCCTACCTTGTCATTCCCCCCCAAGCAAGATCAATCCGCCGTGAAGATCTGCCCCCCCTTGTCATTCCCCCCCCCCCAGGATCAGTACTCCGTGAAGATCTGCCCCCCTTGTCATTACCCACCAGCAAGATCAGTCTGCCGTGAAGATCTGCCCCCTTGTCATTATTCCCCAGCAAGATCAGTGCACCGTGAAGAACTGCCCCCCTTGCCATTCCCCCCCAAGCAAGATCAATCCGCCGTGAAGATCTGCCCCCCTTGTCATTATTCCCCAGCAAGATCAGTCCCCCGTGAAGAACTGCCCCCCTTGTCATTCCCGCCAAGCAAGATCAATCCGCCGTGAAGATCTGCCCCCCATGTCATTATTCCCCATCAAGAACAGTCCCCCGTGAAGATCTGCCCCCCTTGTCATTCCCCCCAGCAAAATCAGTCCGCCGTGAAGATCTTCCCCCCTTGTCATTCCCCCCAGGAAGATCAGTCCCCCGTGAAGATCTGCCCCCCTTGTCATTACCCCCCAGCAAGATTAATCCGCCGAGAAGATGTGCCCCCCTTGTCATTATTCCCCAGCAAGATCACTCCCCCGTGAAGATCTGTCCCCCTTGTCATTATTTCCCAGGAAGATCAGTCCACCGTGAAGATCTGCCCCCCCCCCTTGTCATTACCCCCCCAGGATCAGTACCCCGTGAAGATCTGCCCCCCTTGTCATTACCCCCCAGCAAGATCAGTCCGCCGTGAAGATCTGTCCCCCTAGTCATTATTTCCCAGGAAGATCAGTTCACCGTGCAGATCTGCCCCCCCTTGTCATTCCCCCCCCCCCCCCCAGGATCAGTACTCCGTGAAGATCTGCCCCCCTTGTCATTACCCACCAGCAAGATCAGTCCGCCGTGAAGATCTGCCCCCCCTTGTCATTCCCCAGCAAGATCAGTGCACCGTGAAGAACTGCCCCCCTTGCCATTCCCCCCCAAGCAAGATCAATCCGCCGTGAAGATCTGCCCCCCTTGTTATTATTCCCCAGCAAGATCAGTCCCCCGTGAAGAACTGCCCCCCTTGTCATTCCCGCCAAGCAAGATCAATCCGCCGTGAAGATCTGCCCCCCATGTCATTATTCCCCATCAAGATCAGTCCCCCGTGAAGATCTGCCCCCCTTGTCATTCCCCCCCAGCAAAATCAGTCCGCCATGAAGATCTGTCCCCCTTGTCATTATTTCCCAGGAAGATCAGTCCACCGTGAAGATCTGCCCCCCTTGTCATTCCCCCCCAGCAAGATCAGTCCCCCGTGAAGATCTGCCCCCCTTGTCATTACCCCCTGCAAGATCAGTCCACCGTGAAGATCTGCCTCCCTTGTCATTCCCCCCCAGCAAGATCAGTCCCTCGAAGATCTGCCCCCCCTTGCCATTACCTCCCCAAGATCAGTACCCCATGAAGATCTGCCCCCCTTGTCATTCCCCCCAGCAAGATCAGTCCCCCGTGAAGATCTGCCCCCCTTGTCATTACCCCCCCAAGATCAGTACCCCGTGAAGATCTGCCCCCCTTGTCATTCCCCCCCAGCAAGATCAGTCCCTCGTAAAGATCTGCCCCCCTTGTCATTACCCCCCAGCAAGATCAGTCCGCCGTGAAGATCTGTCCCCCTTGTCATTATTTTCCAGGACGATTATTCCCCCGTGAAGATCTGCCGCCCTTGTCATTATTCCCCAGCAAGATCAGTGCACCGTGAAGATCTGCCCCCCCTTGTCATTCCCCCCAAGCAAGATCAATCCGCTGTGAAGATCTGCCCCCCTTGTCATTATTCCCCAGCAAGATCAGTCCCCCGTGAAGAACTGCCTACCTTGTCATTCCCCCCCAAGCAAGATCAATCCGCCGTGAAGATCTGCCCCCCCTTGTCATTCCCCCCCCCCAGGATCAGTACTCCGTGAAGATCTGCCCCCCTTGTCATTACCCACCAGCAAGATCAGTCTGCCGTGAAGATCTGCCCCCCTTGTCATTATTCCCCAGCAAGATCAGTGCACCGTGAAGAACTGCCCCCCTTGCCATTCCCCCCCAAGCAAGATCAATCCGCCGTGAAGATCTGCCCCCCTTGTCATTATTCCCCAGCAAGATCAGTCCCCCGTGAAGAACTGCCCCCCTTGTCATTCCCGCCAAGCAAGATCAATCCGCCGTGAAGATCTGCCCCCCATGTCATTATTCCCCATCAAGAACAGTCCCCCGTGAAGATCTGCCCCCCTTGTCATTCCCCCCCAGCAAAATCAGTCCGCCGTGAAGATCTTCCCCCCTTGTCATTACCCCCTGCAAGATCAGTCCACCGTGAAGATCTGCCCCCCTTGTCATTCCCCCCCAGCAAGATCAGTCCCTCGAAGATCTGCCCCCCCTTGCCATTACCCCCCCAAGATCAGTACCCCATGAAGATCTGCCCCCCTTGTCATTCCCCCCAGCAAGATCAGTCCCCCGTGAAGATCTGCCCCCCTTGTCATTACCCCCCCAAGATCAGTACCCCGTGAAGATCTGCCCCCCTTGTCATTCCCCCCCAGCAAGATCAGTCCCTCGTAAAGATCTGCCCCCCTTGTCATTACCCCCCAGCAAGATCAGTCCGCCGTGAAGATCTGTCCCCCTTGTCATTATTTTCCAGGAAGATTATTCCCCCGTGAAGATATGCCCCCCTTCTCATTATTCCCCAGCAAGATCAGTGCACCATGAAGATCTGCCCCCCCTTGTCATTCCCCCCCAAGCAAGATCAATCCGCCGTGAAGATCTGCCCCCCTTGTCATTATTCCCCAGCAAGATTAGTCCCCCGTGAAGAACTGCCTCCCTTGTCATTCCCCCCCAAGCAAGATCAATCCGCCGTGAAGATCTGCCCCCCTTCTCATTCCACCCCAGCAAAATCAGTCCACCGTGAAGATCTGCCCCCCTTGTCATTCCTCCCCAGCAAAATCAGTCCGCCGTGAAGATCTGTCCGCCCTTGTCATTCCCCCCCCCCCCAAGATCAGTACCTCGTGAAGATCTGCCCTCGTCATTACCCCAAGATCAGTACCCCGTGAAGATCTGCCCCCCTTGTCATTCCCCCCCAAGCAAGATCAATCCGCCGTGAAGATCTGCCCCCCTTGTCATTCCCCCCCAGCAAAATCAGTCCTCCGTGAAGATCTGCCCCCCTTGTCATTCCTCCCCAGCAAAATCAGTCCGCCGTGAAGATCTTCCCCCCTTGTCATTCCCCCCCAGCAAGATCAGTCCCCCGTGAAGATCTGCCCTCCTTGTCATTACCCCAAGATCTGTCCCCCGTGAAGATGTGCCCCCCCTTGTCATTCCCCCCCAGCAAGATCAGTCCCCCGTGAAGATCTGCCCCCCTTGTCATTCCCCCCCCAGCAAATCAGTCCCCCGTGAAGATTAGCCCCCCTTGTCATTATTCCACAGCTAGATCAGTCCCCCATGAAGATCTGCACCCCTTGTCATTACCCCCACCCCCCGTCACCCCAGGATCAGTACCCCGTGAAGATCTGCCCCCCATTGACGCAAGCAACCCCTCCCCCCCAAGCAGCAACCTCACGTGCAGATCTGCCCCCCCCCTTGACGCAAACATCCCCCCCCTAGCAATAAGCTCAGTCCCCCGTGAACTTCTGCCTCCCTTGATGCAAATCCCCACCCCCATATGACTGGCACCCACGTTTAACTGCACCACCACAACATGTTATGGCTCCCCAATATCACTGATCCCCCCACATGTGACTGTACTTGCCATGTCACCCCCCCAAACAGCTTGGCGACATCTTGCGGTAGGATCGTCAGCAGCAGTGATCCGAGTGATGTGACTCCTGTAATTGCAATCCAGCATGAAAGGAGTTAACAGTTTATCAGAGCGAGATCGCTGATCGTCTGCTTATGCCTGAAACTGGCAGCTCTGGTCAGTGATTGGTCCAGGTGTATGACGTTGGAGTGTCACAAGTAAGGAGTGTGATCATAGTGGCTATAAAGGAGAAGAGCTCGTGATGTGACAGCTGGGCTGTGTGGACGTTGGAGAGTCTTGTGTGTCCTGATTGGTAGTGTTTGGGAGAAAGACGGGTGAGTTATTACCACTATATGATGATGACATTGCCTAGATCAGCCGGGCTTAGTGCTCGGGGTACTTCTGATCATTTTACTGATACTATATGTCGGTACGGATGGCGTTGCGATCAGTGTGTTGCTTTCCATTCATTTGGGCTACAACTTTCGTCCTGTATCCATGGTTTAGATCCGCTGCTCCTAATGACGAATGACAGCAGATGTTGGATGGGATTTCGTGTTTCTGGTGCGATTCTGATAAGTCGTTGTCCTAGGAATTGACGAACCTGAATTTGGAAATAGCGGTGTCACATGCCTGCCCTGGGTAGAGGAAGACCATGAGTCATCACAACTGAAAGTGAAAGCAGCTGTTTGTTTCCTGACAGTTGGCTGTGCCTGCTCTGCTCTCTGTGTTTTTGGTATTTCACTGTAGAGGGAAGAGAAATGTCATCCTCCCCAGATTATTATTATTATTATTATTATACAGTATTTATAAAGCGCCAATAGTTTGCTCAGCGCTGTACATTACAGAGGGGGACAGAACATGTGACAGAACAATACCAATACAATGCAGAACATAAGGGGATTGAGGGCTCTGCTCTTTCAAGCTTACAATCTAGGAGGGATGGGATAGTGGTACAGGAGGAGATAGCTGTGGGGGATGGAGTGGTAGGAAGAGTGGAGGAGGTCGGCAAGTTAGCAGGGGGTGGGGTAGGCTTCCCTGAAGAGATGGGTTTTCAGGGTGCACCTAAATGAGGAGAGTAGGTGATAATCTGATGGGTTGGGGCAGGGAGTTCCAGAGGATGGGTGACACCCTGGAGAAGTTCTGGAGGCGGGCATGGGAGGAGGAGACCAGGGAACTAGAGAGGAGGTCTTGTGAGAAGCGGAGTGTACGTGCTGGGTGGTACTTAGATATTAGGTCGGTGATGTAGTTCGGGGCAGTATGGTGGACAGCTTTGTATGTCAGTGTTAGGATTTGGAATTTGATCCATTGTGCAATCGGAAGCCAGTGGAGGGATTGGCAGAGGGGGGGTGGTGGAAACTGAGCAGTTGGTGAGGTGAATGAGTCTGGCAGCCGTAGTCAGGATTGACTGAAGCGGGGATAGCAGATCAAGTTCTCCTGTGTTTGTTAACTTTCCTTCATGTGAGTTTACATGTGCTCCGAGTATTTCATCTGCCCCTATGCACACCTTATTTTATGTTTATTAGGCTTGTGTACACCTGTTTTGCTCTCTGAAGAGTGATCAGCATTGGGCTTGCTCTTCAGAGAACATTGGCTAGTGAGGAGGCTAGGGTTGCCACCTCATCCCTTTAAATCTGAACAAATATTAACACAGGTTATGAGGCTAATTTAATTTAGATGAGGTGCTAAGTGAGTTTTAAGGACCACCTTAACAGCTCCCCATCTGCCCTGGGAAGCTGTTCAGGTGAAATTATATATATATATCTAAACACACACAATTTTGCATTTCAAGGTGGGGGGCATGCACCACGGCTGTCAATCACCGGATCCCAGCCGGTGATTGACGAGCATCTCTGACATAGGGGGAGAAAACCGTAAATAAAACCATTCTTTCCCCTGCCAGCTCCTGAACACTGTTTTGCATAGCTGTGAATAGCACAGCCATGCAAAGCAGTGTGCTTACAGTGAAGCACACACAGGACACAATGTAAAATGGCACACAGTAAACTCTTTGATCACCCCAGATGATAACCCCTTCATGCCCAGTGCCATTAGTACAGTTTATTACCGCTGCTCACTGTATTGATGTCAGTGACACCAAGTCCGTTCCCCCCCAGAGTCAGTCCCGCTGTAAGTTGCTGATCGCTGCTATTACTAGTAATAGTAAAAACAAAACAAAAAATCCCAGTATATATACTGCCATTTTGTAAACCAATTAATTTACATGTATTTGGATTTTTTGTAGCAAAGACATGTCGCAGAATACATTTTGGCCTAAATTTATGATGAAATTTTTTTTTTTTACTGGACATGTTTAATAGCAAAAAGTCCAAAATATTGTTTTCTCAAAATTGTTGGTCTTTTTATTTTTTTATTTTATAGTGCAAAAAAAAAAAAAAAAAAATTGCACAGGTGATCAAATACCACCAAAAGAAAGCTCTAGTCATGGGAAAAAAGACGTAAATTTCATTTGGGTGCAGTGTTGCAGGACTGTGCAATTGTCAGTTAAAATAACGCAGTGCCATAATGCAAAAAAGGGCCTGTTTAGGAAGGGGTGTGGCAGACGCAGCACCCTTTGGTGCCTAGTGCACTGTGGCATTAGAAAAATTATGCAATTGCTGTTTCTTTGTTTGATTAGACTGACTTTACTCTGTAATTCCTCCAATGCTGCTCTATGGATGCAGTAGGTTTAAAGAGCACACCGAATAGTTTAGTTAACTTCTTTAATAACTTCAATCTTCTTCATATAACTGCTTACAATGGCTTATTTCTTTCAATCGTTTAATTCGTATTACATTGGGTTGATTCGATAGCTTATCTCGATAGGTTCAATAGATTTGATAAATTTGTTCTGTATATTTCTATAGATAAATTCACTTGGATTTATAAATTCGATAGGATTTGTTCGATTATGATTACTCTACAGTGACTTGATTCGTTAAATTCGTAAGTTCGGTGTAACTACAAGTAAACACATACAACAGTTTTTACATACAGATCTACCTGCATTACTAAACAGAGGAACACACAAGTGCATTAAATACCTATTTGGCCTTCTCTGTTTCCATAAAGCTTCTCTGATTGGAACTGTCTGTTTCCTCTTCTGTCTGGTGAGCATGTGTCTCTAGAAAATCCTAGCAGGGAGTTTTACACAGGCATAGATGTGAAACTGGCTGGGATTGGTTAAGGCTCTGTACAGTATGAGGCTGTCTGTGATTGGCTCACCTTATACTAACTCTTAAAGGCATATTTTCCTTTTCTGCTTCTGCTAACACAATTAATATATCAATGTCATATAACATTCAAAGACATAAATCACGGGGCGCATGCGTGGCCAGGGACGATGGTGGTTGCATTTTAGCTGAGCTCTGCTCATCCCCGGCCAGCACGGACTCACCCGTCACGCGCCACTGCTTCCTTCTGCACAAGGGTGAGTCACATCTACCAGGCACCCGGCCCGGCACCTCGGAGAGACCTGTATGGGGAAGATAGGGCGCTGGAAGCCCCCCTCCCCGCAGCCACAGGAGTCGCGGCCATCGCCGCTCCAGCGGTTCCTGTCCAGGCCGCAATCCCCGGCCTCTAGTATGGCCAGGAGCCCAGGGAGAGATCCCGGCCCCCCGGTGGTCACGGAGGGTACTGCACCCTCATGCATCTCAGTCTCCATGCCTGCCTCTGCCCAGACCCAGCCCCAGATGGAGGACTCTGATCCCCAGCATATATCTGGGGGGGCAGTGGAATGCTCTGCATCAGGGAATCGTCCTCCCTCCACCCAGATATCTCAGCACACTGTACAATCTCCTTCCCTCACAATTTCAGCGTTGGACGATAAGCTGCAAATTTTTCTACGCAATATCACCGCATCCATATCCGCTGAGGTTGGAAAGCTGGCATTAGATCTCAGAGGGGAAATAACTCAGATTGGAGATCGCACGAATAAATTGGAGACTGAGTTTGATGATTTGGTGCAATACGTTCATGTCCTGGAAGAGGATAACGCATATTTGAAGCATTCCATGTCCCAAATGCAGCTCCAGCAAGAGGATCTAGAAAACGGGGAACGGCGCCAAAATATCCGTATACGCGGTATGTCCGAATCTATCGCTGATACACAATTACACCGTCACCTTCTATCCTTCTTTATCGCAACCGCCCCCCTGGTTCCAGAAGCGGATTGGCGAATTGACAGGGCTCATCGCTCATTGGGCCCAAAACCTACCGAAGGCACTAGACCACGCGACGTCATAGTTCGCTTTCACTTTTTTCAAAGCAAAGAAGCCTTATTAGCTGCTCGCCACACATCCTCTCTGGAATTTAAAGGTGACAGACTCCAACTCTTCTGCGACTTGTCCCCGATTACCCTGGCCAAGAGGCGAGCCCTGAAGCCGATCACCACACACCTTCAACGCCATCATGTCCCTTACCGATGGGGGTTTCCCTTCCGGCTGGTCGTAACTAGGGATAATACCCAAGTTGTGCTTCGTGATCTTCTTGAGGCGGATTCCTTCTTAAAGCACCTGGGACTTCCACCTTTGTCAGAAGATGTGTCTCCTCTGCCACCGACTCCGTCTTGCCCATCCGCCACCCCCAGCAAGATCTGGACCCCAGTCCGCGGAGGTCGGAAGAGACTTTCACGTACCCCACAACGTCCACGTCATCCTCAGTTGACCGATCCGCCTGTCTGAGGACTCTCTGGGGTGACTTTCCGGGGTGTTTCCGGTGACTATCCTTCCCTCCTGGTTTTTTTTTTTTTTTTTTTTTCTTTTTTTTCCCTTGCATAATTTTCCCTCAGGTTTCTCTTTTCTGTCCGGCCGAACCATTGTTGGGTGCATTTTTTCACTTCTGTTTTGTCTGGCCGGGCATGATGACCTTTCTGATGTCCTGGTTGTCGTGCTGCTCCCAATTTTGTCTAGCCATAGGCCTAGACGACTTGGGCCAATTTGTTGATCCCAAGTTTATATCCTCACGGATACTTATGTCAATCTCTGTGTTTATACTTTCATGTGTTCTTTTACTGTTTTTTGTTTTTCTATTACATCGATGGTATTTCATTCCTTTTTTATGCTAACACATTTGCTTCAATCCTTGTTATTTTATAATGGCTTTGAGGTTTCTGTCATATGTCAAGGGCCTCAACTCCATTCAAAAACGGTGGATGGCTTTGAGGGAGTTTCGATCCTCAGGAGCAGACATTATTTTTGTCCAAGAGACCCATTTCAAATCAGCTGGTTCCTTTCGTTTTGCCTCAAGGTTTTTTCCCCAAGCCTATTCGGCCTTCGATCCCTCCGGGAAGGCTGGGGTGGCAATCTTGATTGGGTCGCACTGCTCCCTTCGGGTTGTTTCCTCCAAAGTTGACCAAAAAGGTCGCTTCATTATTTTGGAATGTATGCTTGGTGACACTCCCCTTGTTCTGTTGAATTTATACGCCCCCAATACGGGTCAATTGCAATTTCTTTCCCAAACACTAGCTGCCTTAGATTCTTTTTCCACCTCGCATGTGATTGTGGGGGGTGATTTTAATTTGATTTTTTTCCCCCCATAAGGACAGGAAAGTTCTTTTTGAATCCACACCCTCAAAGCGGCAATGCTCCTCTTCAAAATCCTTTCGTAGACTGATAAGGGAGCATCGTCTCTTCGACGCTTGGCGGATTAAACACCCCACCCATAAACAATTTACTTTCTACTCCACCCCCCACCGTAGCTATTCTCGCTTAGATCACTTTTTCATCTCTGCCCCACTGCTTCCACTCTTGGTCACTTCTGAAATTAATCCCATTACCTGGTCTGACCACGCCTCTCTGACTTTAAACCTTTTCTTTCCTCCTGCTATATCCAAACCATGTCACTGGCGCCTTAATGAGACTTTCCTCACTACAGACCATCTTAGGGATGAATTGTCTCGGGGACTTGATACCTATTTTACCCATAATGTTGGCTCCGTAGCTTCCTCCTCAACTTTATGGGAGGCCCATAAGGCGGTATTTCGAGGACTCTGTATTTCTATGGGCTCGCGTTTAAAGAAATCTGCGGCAAGTGCTAGGGCCTCTCTTGTACGTCAACTATCTTTGGCGGAACGACGGTTGATGGCCAAGCCGTCCGTTTCTGGGCTCCGGAGGGTAACATTTTTCCGTGACCGCATTAAAACTCTTGACTCCAGTAAGTCTGCACAGTCCCTCCTGTGGGTTAAACAGAAATTTTACGAATTTTCCAACAAACCCCATCGTATGTTAGTCAATCGACTTAAAGCTCAGTCTCCTTCTACGATGCCTGATCTTTTAATCCAACCAAACAGAAGCCCTACCTATGATCCTCAGGTCATGGCAACCCTTTTTGGCTCATACTATGAGAAACTGTATAACTGTTTGACCCCAGACCTTCACCCGCCTCTCACACAGTCATCCTTTGACGACTTTTTTGATTCCTTGTCACTTCCGAGACTATTACCCCCAGACATTGCCATCCTTAATGCTGACATTACGCTAAAGGAACTACTTGACACGATTAAACATCTTCCCTCTCGTAAGGCCCCGGGTCCGGATGGATTACCCTACTCTTATTATAAATCCTTTATTGGTATCCTGGCTCCCCATCTTCTTTCCCTTTTATAGCGACCTTTTTAAGGGGGTCACACCCCAGACTGACTTTTCACGTGCCTATATCTCGGTTATCCCTAAACCCAATAAAGATCTCTCTATTGTAGACAACTATCGTCCGATTGCACTACTTAATTCCGACTACAAGATTTTCACTAAAATTTTAGCCAACCGATTGTCTGGAATTATTTCCAAACTCATACATAGGGACCAAGTGGGCTTTGTACCTTCCAGACATGCTGCAGATAACACCAGGAGATCTATTGATCTGGTTAACCGATCTTCCACCCCTGCTGTGCTATTGAGCTTAGACGCTCAAAAAGCTTTCGACCGGTTAAGTTGGCCTTACATGTTCATGGTCTTGGAGAGATTTGGTTTCAGAGGCCCATTTGTAGCAGCCTTGAAGGCCCTTTACTCTTCCCCATTTTCGCAGGTCAGATTAGCCTCTTTTCTCTCACTCCCTTTTCAGATGTCCAATGGCACTCGTCAGGGTTGTCCACTCTCTCCCTTACTGTTTATTCTTTGCCTGGAGCCGTTGGCCACATCCATCAGGTCGAATCCGGATATTCGCGGGATACATTCCCATACCCATGAGTACAAGTTATCGCTGTTTGCTGACGACATTCTCCTCACACTCACGAGTCCCTTTACTTCTTTACCGATTTTGCATCTGACCTTGAAACAATTTGGGGCTATATCAGGCTACAAAGTTAATACGTCTAAAACTGAGGCACTCCCAATACACGTCTCACCAGCCGTTCTATCCTCGCTTCAGGAAGCTTTTCCCTACCGGTGGTGCACCCATTCTTTAAAATATTTAGGTACTCATCTTACTTCCTCTTACCAATCCATATACGAGGCCAATTTCCCTTCACTATTTATTGCAATTTCTCGCTCCCTGAAACAATGGGATGCTCTGCCCATTTCTTTCCTCGGACGCATTAATGTATTAAAAATGACAGTGTTACCTAAACTTTTATACCTGTTTGCGACCCTCCCCGTTCCCGTTCCTATGTCCAAACTCCACTCTCTTCAGAAATCTTTCCTGCATTTTATTTGGCACAACAAGCGGCACAGGATTGCACGTTCTGTTTTGCTATCCCCGCGCTCTAGGGGGGGCTTGGGGGCTCCGGATATAATAACATATTACTACGCAACTCACCTTCGTTTTCTCATGTCATGGTCTTCCCATTATCCACCCAACACATGGACTGAGATCGAATCCTTGCAACTGTCCCCAGCCCATCTATGTTCTCTCCTTTGGTCGACCTCAGCAGTGGATGTCTCCTCCTTTCGCCATTTATTCCTTGGTCCCATGCAATTTTCTCTAACTGTTTGGCGGAAATGTAAGGCTAAATTTTCACTGGCCTCTGATTGCTCCCCACTGACTAATATCCTCTGTAACCCTAATCTCCCAGACAACATGGCCATGTCCCGGATGTCTCATTGGGCTGTAGCTAACCTTTTTCAATTGCGTCACTTGGTACACCCGGTGACTCGTAAGTTACACTCATTCCCAGTTCTCCAGAAAAAAGCCCTTTTACCTCCTCAACACCTATATATTTATCTTCAAATACGCCACTTTTTTTCCACTTCATCACCTTCATTGACTCTGGGGAAGCCTACTCCCTTCGAACGTCTATGTATGCAGGGTCCTCATCACAGGGGTATAATCTCTAATACATATAAACTTCTTATGGAAGCCCCCTCTTTATCCAACAATACTCACCTTTATATGCGTAGGTGGTCTCAATTTATACAATGCGATATTGATTTATTGACATGGCAGAAAATTTGGGAAAATGCATCTAGATCTTCTGTCTGTGTGGTTTTTAAGGAAAATATATACAAGATCATGATGTTATGGTACAAAACACCTGAAGTTCTGCATGCTTATAATCCGAATGCTTCTCCTGATTGCTGGCGCTGTAGTAGAGACCTCGGTTCTCTCTATCATATTTTTTGGACATGCAGCTCCATTGCTCCTTTTTGGCAGGATGTTCTCTCCTTGCTGAATTCATTGCTGCGTGTCTCTCTCCCACTTGATCCACTACATTTTTTGCTGGGTTTACCATTCCCAGGACTACCTAAATTATCCAGGAAACTCGCTGTCCATGTGCTGACCGCGGCCAGGAGAAGCATTCCTATGTGTTTGTTGTCCTCTGATCCTCCTTCAATGCCGATTTTTGTACAAACTTATTGCTGATGTAAGACAGATGGAATATTTGACTGCACTACATAGTTGTTCGTTTGCTGTATTTGAGATGATTTGGCTCCCATGGGATACTTTCACTTCTATGCCGGCCCACATTGCAAGGCCCTGATATTTTTCACACTGTTTATTATGATTTAGCTGGTCCTGACCCTATTTAACTCTGCCATCGATGTACCTTTCTGTTATGTTTATTTTCTCTTCTGATTCTTTGAAATATAGTGTTTGTATTTCACAAAAACCAATAAAAATTGTTAATATAAAAAAAGACATAAATCACAGCAATGATTTTGCTTTTGGCTTTAACATATGCACATATACACTGTACTGAGGTTATTGGCAGGTTTGGTATACACATATATGTGAACCATATTAACAACCTAGGACTGGTCTTAGCTGGCCAGCTACAGGGGGGGAGTAAATCCTTAGGAGGGCAAGTGGTTAATTAGCCACAGAACCTGTGCAATGAATGTGTTTGGTTTTAGGGTCATTTCAGATGGGGCAGACCCATTTAGCAGATCTGCTTGCTCACTGGGGGGTCCTTTCACCTTTCACCGATCCCTGCTGAGCAAGCAGATAACAGCTCTGTGTCCGCTCCGCTGCTGCAGAGCGGACACAGAGCTGCTTGCTCTCCTCAGTGGGTGGTTGGATGAAAACAGAACGCTTGTTCCTTCCATCCCTTGTTTGCGGATCAGATGTCGGCGGGTGTAAACTGACACATGTTTGTTTACACCCGCTGCTCTATAGCAGAGAATAGAGGTTCCAATTGGGTCTGCCTGAAAAACAGGCAGGCGGACCCAATCAGAACATCCATCTGAAAGAGGCCTAAAGTGATTAGGTGGCAATCCTAGAGGAGGTGTTCTATCGACTCCTCACCACCTGTTTTAACTCCCTAAAAGCCAGGCAACTGCACCAAAATCGCAGCATGACCCCATTCATTTGAATGGGTTATTCTTAAAGGAAAAGTGTCTCCTGTGGATCACAGGAGTGCAATTCGTTCTGCACTCCTGTGACCCGTTTTCAGTCCATTGCCGGCTGAAATCACTCAGCCAGTCCAAGTTGGGGAAAGATCCTGACTTTAAAGTCAGGATCCACTCTAGAGTCTAGAGCGGCACCTGGTTCAGCCTCATAGGTGAATCTTAATAGCACCACTCAAAAGCTGGAAAGGGGGGAAGAAAGATCCCCTCCCCTCAAGGAGAAAACCAAGGGAGCAGCATCCTGAATATATTCCAGTCTCTCAAGTGCAGGTAAACAGACAGACGCCGTGCAAAAGCAACCCTGGACTGCCTCTGTGACCAACTTCATGTGCCTGACTCTGGGAGTTGGTATTGAACGGCGTCCGTCTGTTTACCTGCATTTGAGAACCTGGCTCAGCTTGTCAGCAATCTGCTGAGAACCTGAGCCAGCCGCACCCTCCTCCTCCACAGCCCTGCACTCCAGTGAGCATGGGGGGGTACCAGATCAGACAGCGGTGACTGACAGTCACCACTCTCTGCTCAGACTGGCTTTGAAAACTCAGCAATCAGTAGTCATGTGATCGCTGAGTTCTCACACTTAGGCTAGGTGACACCTATGCAGTTTGTCTTTGGTCCGTTTCTGCAGTGCTTTTTGCATTGCGTTTTTACACTTTCATTTTTGCCACATTTTTTTATGTGTTTTGCATTTTTTTTTCTTCTTGCTAGGTAGATTTATAACGCAGCAAAAACGCACTACATGCTTTTTTCAGCGTTTCCATTCAAGTCTATAGAACTAAAAATGCAACCTTTTGCGTTCAAAAAAGTCCCTGACCCTTTCCAAAAAACACACCGGGTGAAAACGCAGAGCTGTGAATGTGTCCCATAGGAAATCGTGTTGAATGGACTGTACTGCATTTCTGGAAAACACTTCGGTATCAACCTAGGGTTAGAGCTGGCAGTCGACAGATGCAGCATCCACCTGGTTAAGTATATTTGGGAGAAAAAATAGAAACCCATACTTCTCTTTTAACTGGAAAGCATTGCGGCTGCGGCATGTATACATCCCTGGCCACTGCCTCTGAAGCAAAAGGGGGAGCTGTTGCGGGGCAGTAAAAACACAGTTGAACCACAGTATTTTACTGTCTTCCCCCCCCCCCCCCCCCCAATCACATGTGTAAACGAGCCCTTAGTAATGTAGCAACATATAATTTGGTGGCACATATGGAGGGATGATCGCTAAAGGACACTACTAATAGGTCAATAGATATTGTAAAGTGCTGAGCAAACTGTTGCCGCTATATAAATCCTGTATAATAATAGATCAAAATATCTAGTCCCATCAGTCCATTAAAGTACAATCTTCTCCATGACTCTGTGGTTCTCTTTTATTGGGATGCAGTGATGTGTATCATTCCTCTTTTTATATGTGAGTTTAATAAACTGTTTACTGAATTACTTCACCCAGATCGGCGCCCTCTTTTGCTTTTGTAAAGAAGCCTTTAGACCTGTTTCAAATGAGCTTCAGATTCAACCCGAGCACAAGACGCACTTTGGAGAGCAAAGCAGGTGTAGACGAGCCCTTACAGATATTTTATATAGTGCCACCAATTTACACAGTGCTTTACATATATTTTGTTAATTTAAATAAGTCCCTGCCCTCAGGCATCTGACGGCCTTAGGTCCCTAATGCACATTTATACATACACATACTATGGCCAGTTTAGACAGGAGCCAATTAACCTACCAGCATGTCTTTGGGAGTGTGGAAGGAAACTGGAGTAACCAGAGGAAATCCACACAGGCACAGGGAGAACCTGCAAACTCCAGACAGAGGGTCGTGGTATGGATTCGAACTGACCACCCTAGTGCTGCTAGGTGGAAGTGCTAGCCATGGTGCAGTGCAATTTCTTAAAGTGTGTGTGTGTGTGTGTGTGTGTGTGTGTGTGTGTGTTCATTAACAGGTTATGTACTTGCATTTTTCTCATGGTTTCGTACTTTTACAACCAGTCACCTTCTCCTACAAAAAACAAAACGTGTGAAGCATGAAAATGCAACAACAACATGTAAAAACACATGATTATGTAGCAGCACTACTGTGATCCTAGGTTAATGGCACCTTCATGCAATTATTTTCAATGTGTCCTAGAAGTGAAAACATGTATCCATGAAAATATTTTTCTATATGCCCGGTTTCCGCTGCAATGCCGCCTATAGGTGCGGACATGCAGGCGTGTAGCATTTTACCGTACCGCACTGGATAAAAACTATTCACTGCTGGGGCACATAGCAAAGAGTTGTAAAGGTTGATGCAAAAAAAATTGGCGTTTTCATGAGAACAAGCGCATACAACCATTCACTTCCATTGCTAGTTGTACACAACACCTGCAGCTCTTAGCGCAGGAAAACACCAGAAATTTACGCTAGTGGATGTTTGCATCTGCAAACCTCCATGGGCATGTACCATTTTCTGGATGACTTGGAGGAACAGGGGTGCAGTGCACAGCCCACTGCTGGCAACCTGTCAGAATCAATGACAGAATGGAATATGCAGCGGCTGGATGTTCTGTTCTGAGCGGTACTCCAATTTAGGGCCATATGTGTTTAGGGGCCTATGCCCAATACAGCCTTAAGGCCCCTTTCACATGGGCATTCCATATGTCCATTTTTCATCCATCCTTTTATGGATAAAAACGGAGCCCCATGTGTTTCTATGGACTTCCAGATGAACCTCTTTTTATATCCGTTAATGTCCGTATCCGTTAACATACTTTTTTTTGAACGGAAGAAGACCCTATTTTTCGTCAGCAAAAAAAAAAATGGATGTAAGCGGATGAAAAACGGATGTAAACAGATGAAAAAACTGTCCAAAAGATGAATGAACGAAACCAGCGCTCCAGTTTTCATACAACCAAGGCGATGCCAAAATGCCAACCGAAGAGGTGCTGCCCTTTTAAGATCGGGGAATCTGACCACTAGTGGAAAAGAACAAACAAGGGCGCACTCTCATCGTGCATTACCGTGGTATAACATGTATTTATTAAATGAAAAGAGACTATATACTCACAAACCAACGTGATAAAAAGGCAGTAAAGGGTGGTCCACAAGGACAGTCACAATGCATCTGTGTCTACTGGTGCAGACAGGCTAACGCGTTTCGGGAGGAAGGGGGTTTAGCTCCCGAAACGCGTTAAACTATCTGCACTAGTAGACACAGATGCATTGTGACTGTCCTTGTGGACCACCCTTTACTGCCTTTTTATCATGTTGGTTTGTGAGTATATATTCTCTTTTCATTTAATAAATACATGTTCTACCACGGTAATGCACGATGAGAGTGCGCCCTTGTTTGTTCTTTTCCACTAGATAAAAAAACAGAAGTAAACTTTTTTTTTTTTTTTTTTTTTTTTCCTTTCAAAAAACTTGACTGAACTGAAGAAAAAAAAAAAACACCCGTGTGAAAGGACCCTTAGTGTAAGTAGTGCTCCCAGCTGCATATTTCATCCTATCATTGATTTTAATAGGCTGCCAGCAGCAGGCTGTACCCTGCACCTGTGCCCAAGGATGCCCAGAAAAGCAAATTGTTTACACTGTATCATCCAAATCCCCTGTCTTTGAGGACTTAAATGCATAATTGTAGTGTACTATAAATGCATAGCTGCAGGTCTGTCAATGCCAGCGTACATGAGACCTTAAAGTGCCACTTTTGCATAAAAGCGATTGTATTATGTTAATTGTGAGGTTTATGTTTGTAAGGATAGTATTCGGTATATCTTTTTTTTTTTTTTTTTTTCTCCTCCCCTCATTCCTCTGTATTGTTATGCACGTTCACATGCATACCAAGCTATCCAGCAGTGACAGTTGTTTGGAAAAACTATGAAGCCTCATTCATACTGGTAAAACCTGCTTTTATAGTTTAGAATTACCTGATCTTAGGAATGTTCTCAAAGTCCTCAGCCCAGCACAGAAAAATATAGTTCTGTTGGTGCAAAGCAGAAAACTGAGACTACCCAATCTCCAGTAGATCAAATAGAAATTAAATCTGATCTGCAGCACCTTCTAAATGTATTTAAAGCATCAAGCTCAACAATGCAAATTCCAACCCTTCATCAGGTATAACAAGAACAAGACATAAATTCAATAGTGTTCCTTCTAAAGCAGTGGTTCTCAACCTTTCTAATGCCGCGACCCCTTAATACAGTTCCTCATGTTGTGGTGACCCCCAACCATAAAATTATTTTCGTTGCTACTTCATAACTGTAATTTTGCAGTGGGAGGAGTAGTGCCACATCATTGGTGTCAGTGGAAGGAGTAGTGCCCCATCACTGATGTCAGTGGGATGAATAATGCCCCATCGTTGGTATCAGTGGGAGGAATAGTGCCCCATCGTTGGTATCAGTGGGAGGAATAGTGCCCCATCGTTGGTGTCAGTGGGAGGAATAGTGCCCCATCATTGGTGTCGGTGGGAGGAATAGTGCCCCATCATTGGTGTCGGTGGGAGGAATAGTGCCCCATCATTGGTGTCGGTGGGGGGAGTAGTGCCCCATCATTGGTGTCGGTGGGGGGAGTAGTGCCCCATCATTGGTGTCGGTGGGGGGAGTAGTGCCCCATCATTGGTGTCGGTGGGGGGAGTAGTGCCCCATCATTGGTGTCGGTGGGGGGAGTAGTGCCCCATCATTGGTGTCGGTGGGGGGAGTAGTGCCCCATCATTGGTGTCGGTGGGGGGAGTAGTGCCCCATCATTGGTGTCGGTGGGGGGAGTAGTGCCCCATCATTGGTGTCGGTGGGGGGAGTAGTGCCCCATCATTGGTGTCGGTGGGGGGAGTAGTGCCCCATCATTGGTGTCGGTGGGGGGAGTAGTGCCCCATCATTGGTGTCGGTGGGGGGAGTAGTGCCCCATCATTGGTGTCGGTGGGGGGAGTAGTGCCCCATCATTGGTGTCGGTGGGGGGAGTAGTGCCCCATCATTGGTGTCGGTGGGGGGAGTAGTGCCCCATCGTTGGTGTCGGTGGGGGGAGTAGTGCCCCATCGTTGGTGTCAGTGTGGTGGAGGGGAGAATAGTGCCCCATCGTTGGTGTCAGTGTGGTGGAGGGGAGAATAGTGCCCCATCGTTGGTGTCAGTGGGGGGAGTAGTGCCCCATCATTGGTGTCAGTGTGGTGGAGGGGAGAATAGTGCCCCATCGTTGGTGTCAGTGGGGGGAGTAGTGCCCCATCGTTGGTGTCAGTGGGGGGAGTAGTGCCCCATCGTTGGTGTCAGTGGGGGGAGTAGTGCCCCATCGTTGGTGTCAGTGGGGGGAGTAGTGCCCCATCGTTGGTGTCAGTGGGGGGAGTAGTGCCCCATCGTTGGTGTCAGTGGGGGGAGTAGTGCCCCATCGTTGGTGTCAGTGGGGGGAGTAGTGCCCCATCGTTGGTGTCAGTGTGGTGGAGGGGAGAATAGTGCCCCATCATTGGGGTCAGGGGGGGGAGTAGTGCCCCATCGTTGGTATTAGTGACAGCCTGAGCTCGCTCTCTCACTTACCTGTCAGCTGTCTTCCTTCTCTGGCCGCTCTCCTCTTCACTCGCTCCGGCAGCTCCCTCGATCTTCTTTGATGTGCGCGCGCTGCCGCTCGGCTCCTCCTCTCCAAGCTCCACCTCCTCGCCGGTGATTGGCCGCCTGTGTGCCTCTCCTGAGCTACAGGTCCGGTGGCCAATCAGCGGCGAGGAGGCGGAGCTGCTGAGCGATCCCGGAGGTGTGGCCAGGTGACAGGAGCAGCGTATCATCCCGCCCACACATCGTCGGAGAGAGGAGCGGTGTCTCGGTTCCTAAGACCATCGGAAATATGTGTTTTCCGATGGTCTTAGGCGACCCCTGGGAAATGGTCGTTCGACCCCCAAAGGGGTCGCGACCCCCAGGTTGAGAACCGCTGTTCTAAAGCATATATATCAAACTGGAAGCAAGCAACACCTGAGCTTCTTTACATAAGTCATTAGTCAGTCTAATTAACCAGCTTGTTACCTAAAGAAACATGGCAATATCACTGGCCATTCCTCATATTTGGCCCCTTTCACAAGGGGCAGAATCTTCTTTGCTCAGCATTGGGATTTGTTCGCTGACCCCCAGCAGAATGAGTGGATGACAGCTTCTGCAGAGCGGACATGGGCAAAGCCTGCTCTGCTGTATGGGTGGCTGGGAGTAAATGGACCAGCTGTCTGTTTACACCCAGCTGCCCTCAGATCCAATCCACCTAGACAGACGGATGGATTCCCTTTCGTGCGTGGGGTTTTTTTTTTTTTTTTTTTTTTTTTCTTTTTACAGATCAGATTGGAGGTAGGTGGATGTAAACAAGCAAGTTCATTTATACCCTCTGCTTCATAGAGCTACATGGGCCATCCAATCAGGTCTGCCTGAAATACTGACTGGCAGACCTGATTGGATCACCCATGTGAAAATGCCTTACCTGTAATAAAAAGCACAAAGGAAACAAACTGTAACATAAAGGTGTACAGTGGGTAAAGGTTCAGTTTTTGTTCTATCCAGCTGTATTTACTCAGTTCAACTTATAACATCCAAGTGAAAGATAACACCAACATGTCAGAAAAAACAAACAGAAAATTCAAAAACAGACTCCCTGAATTTGAAAAAGGATCACCTCCTTGTGTCAATATTTTGTTGAACCACCTTCTGCTTTAATTACAGTCTTTAGCCTATTGGGATATGTCTCTACTAACTTTGCACATCTAGACTGCAATATTTGCCCACTCTTCTTTGCAGAACTGCTCAAGTTCCGTTAAATTTGATGGTGACTGTTTGTAGACTGCACTCTTCAAGTCATTCAACAGATTTTCAGTGGGGTTTAAGTCTGACCTCTGACTAGGCCATGCAAGAATATTCACCTTTTTTCTCCTTCAACCACTGTGCGGTCAATATTTACTGTGTGATTTGGGTCATTGTCATGTTGGAAGGTAAACCTTCCCATTGACAACTTTCTGGCAGGGGGCAGCAGATTTTCCTCAAGAATTTGATGGTATTTTGTCCCATTCATTATTTCTTATATCCTGACAAGTGCTCCAGTCCCTGCTGCAGAGAAACACCCCCATCACAGGATTTTACCACCTCCATGCTTTACTGTAGGAATGGTGTTATTTGAATGGTGAGCTGTGTTGGATTTCTGCCAGACATATTGTTTAGTATTGAGGCCAAATAATTCCATTTTAGTCTCATCTGACCATAACACCTTTTTTCCATGTGGCCTCAGAACCTTCAAGGTGCCTTTTTGGCAAAGCTCAGCCATGACTGCATGTGGCCTTTCTTGAGGAGTGGCTTTTTACATGCAACCCTCCCATACAAACCACATTTGTGGGAAATTTGTGGCATTGTTGTCATATACACACAGTGACCACTCTGTCATACATTCCTGCAACTGCTTCAGAGTTGTAGGTCTCTTGGTAACCTCTCTGACCAGTTTCCTCCTGTCTCTTTCATCCCGTTTGGTGCATCCCGGTCTGTGTTGTACTCAACACCTTTCACTTCTTAATAGACTTCACTGTGCTTCTAGGCATTGATTTTCTTGTATCCATCTCCTGACTTGAGCCTATCCACAACTTTTTACAGTGCTGTGCCACCCATAGTTGATTGTTTGCTTCAGTTGCACTATCAGGGACTGAAATGCTGCAGGAAAGCTCTTTCATGCTGAACTAATCAAAATGACCACAGCTGATAGTTGAAAGTCAAATGGCTTTGTGTGCCATTGAGAAGGTGATTAGCTACACCTAATTGCATTTTTAGGAAGAGGGTGATCCTTTTTTCTAACACTTGATTCTGTTTTTTTTTGTTTTGTTTTTTTACATGTTGGTGTTATGTCTTTCACTTGGATGTTATAAATTGCACTGAGTAAATACAGCTGGATTAAACAAACTGTGCCTGTCTTCATTTCAGGCTGCAAAGCAACAAAATGTGATTATTTAAAAGGGGAGGAATTCTTTTCTATACCCACTGTAAATCAAAATCCTTAATTAACCCCTTGGGTGCAATAGTATCAAGTTGAGAGATCCTCTTAACTCTGTCTCGGTTACTCCCTATTACCACCTCTCTTTTAACAAGGAATGGGGTCAATCACTATAGGGCCACATTCACACCTGAGACTGGTCCTGATAGAGTTTATATATAGTTTATATGCAAGAACCGCAGTGGGGTTTGCAGTCGATTAGCTGTGGGGAGCAGCCCCATTGAAAGCAATGGGAGACTTCTGGCTTCCACAGTTAATCACAGTTGCTCACATGTAATCGCTATGCAGTGATCACCTTTAAGTGATCCCGCAGCTAAACTCCGGCAAAAAGTGTGATGCTTTGTAATCAGAGCATCGGCACAGTTTACTTCACAGAACACACCAGCAGCTGCATTACAACATGGCTGCTGGTGCGAACAGGCCCTAAATGTAACCGAACACTGCCAGGGGTGCTTACAGCAGTCAGCATTAATTCACATGATTTAAAGCCAACCTCCATAAATACTGACATTTTATCTTTACTACTTCAGGAACTTTTTATGTCTAGGTTTAGATGTGCAGCACGACTGAAAAGTTATCCGCATTCAGATCACTTTTCAGAGGCTTTTGATAGGCAGCTGCCTATTTTAACCCTGTAGATGCCACACCACCACGTGCATTGAATTGCTTGAATGGGCCACTTTTAACTGCGCCGCTGAATGTGACAACTTTTTCCCATAACGGAGATACTTTGCTTTGCTCCTGGTGGCAAACATTTTCCCCCTGTTGTGTGCAAACACCATTGTCTGCTGCCTTTGCACCCTAATGCTAGGTACACATAGGAAGGGTTTTTTTTGTTTATTTTATCACAGGCTCACTGAAAAAATAACTGGGAGGTTGCCATACTAACTAAGCAATGTTGGTGTGGCAATCTCCCCCGCCGAGTTATTCTGTTCTGACAGAACACACTGTTCAGTACTTGCATGCTGGTTTTCCAGCATGCCCGCACGACAGAAGCAGGGGCGGACTGACCATTTGGAAACTAGCCCACTGCCCGAGGGCCTGGGGTCAGTAGGGGGCCCCATGAGATGCCCCTGGTACCTTTTTTCATAGGCTTTTTTGAGTTTGGGCAAGGACACGGGGCCCCATGATCCCCCTATTGCCCGGGGCCCCATGAGTTGTCAGTCCGCCCTGGACAGAAGCCTGTCATTGAATCGGCTGCTGTACACACTGGCTGGTTTCTGTTAAACTGGCTGATATTTGGCCCATGTGTACTGAAGTCTGTGGATTCTTGCCACTGGAATCAGTTGATTCCAGACAGCTGCAAGCAATGTTCCTAGCCGGTTACCTGCAGTTAGGACAGGTCACCAACCCTGGATGCAATGGGGTTGAATTTACTAAAACTGGAGATATGCAAATAATCCAATCTGCTTCCAGTTTTCAATTTTTTTATTTTTTTATTTTTTTGTCCAAGCAGAATTGGAACAAGCTGAAGTTAGAAGCTGATTGGCAACATACACCACTGCATGAAAAGTAATGTCTGCACCTGGGTGGATTTTAATTAAATAAAGTTGATTTAAATTGCTATTGAAAAGGCTCGATTTAAATCATAATTTTTAAAGAGCAACTGTCATCTGTCCTGCAGCAGCTCCCCCTCTGACCCGCTCTTTACTCTTTACTCTCACCAACAGTCCTATTCACTTAAATGGGACAGCTGGTGATACAGCAGTGACACGACAAGGTGAGGAACGTGGCGGCAGCAGGTGAGTGGATGCCCGCTAACAGGCGCTGCCATGATGGATCTACAATGACAGGTGCTCTTTAAATGTAAGGAATCCGACTCATTCTTGCTGGTAGTTAGAATCTTTATTTGCAAACCAAATGAAGATTTCCTTTTTAGAATAATAAGCTGTCAGGTTAGTAAAACAGCGATATCAGAACCGATTTTAGGTTAATCACGCATAGTTGGGAGAACTACTCAGATTCTTTTATTTCATGTTTTTTTTCTTATGGCTACTGTGAAATTGTGTGAATGCATCAATGCAGTGCATGTTATCTCAGCTTGCAGAGCTGGAGTTTACCAAAAATTTAAATGTAGCAGAGCAGGGGTGTGCATAGCCCGGCAGTGTTGCGTAGCTCAGCTATCTGGCAGCTCAATGCCAACTTATGGCCACAGACAAGACGTATGTTGGTGCACGATGTGGGCAGCCTTTATTCTGTAGGGAAGGGTCACACCTGTGCAACGTTTGACCTAGTAGGGCCAAGATATACAGCATTGTGAAAAGGTCCCACCTGATGTTTGTGTTCATGTTACACAGTTACAGAATAAGTCACTACTGGACCTGCATACTGGACGCATTGTTTTTCTCTGTTAATGTGGTTAAAAAAAGATTTATGTAGGTTAAGGACAGCTTCTGGCAACTTTCTGCAGGTATGGGAATGGCAAAATAAAACTCCTTCTGGACAACTGTTGGCAATTCCACCACTTTTCCCTGGATCAAGATATTGCTCCTATAGGCCAGATTTCACACCTGTACATTTAGGTGTGCTTCTTAACAACTGTGCATTTCCCCCTGGACTACATTCCTACCAGTTTAACTGGTAGATAAATACGGGTTTATACTAGGGATGTACCGATATATCGGCGGCCCAAAATGGTGTTATCAGCATTTTACTGATCAGAAAAAAGGGGCAATAATGGTGATTCTACCTGTGGTGTGTTTTTTTTTTTTTTTTTTTTTTTTTTTTTTTTGCAGCAATTTTACCACATTTAGGGTGATGATTGCATAGGCCATATGACTCAAAAACACACTAAAAACTCAACATGTGCATTTTTGCTGCGTTTTCAATGCATGGTTCACAACAATGCAGTTCGCGTTTTGTATTTTTGCATATGCGTTTTTATGAATTTGCATAAGTTTATTTATTTTGGCCAACTTGTTGCAGGGCAGATTAAAAATGTATCAAAAACACAGCATGTGTGCATTTTTAATGGGTTTTCACTGCATTGCAGGTCTGGCTCGCCCCAATGCAGTTTACATTCTTGTCTGTTTTGCAGTGCATTTTTTGCACACGCTTTTTTGGCGTGTTTTTTGAAGCGTATTCCATTTTTTTTGAATATTTGTTTTGTTTTAAATTTTTTGGTTTTGTTTTTTTGGCAGATTTAAAATATAAAACACGTCAAAAGTGTGAAACCTCAAAAGCACACTTTTCTGCAGTGTCTCCATTGAAGTTTATTGAACCAAAAGTGCACCTTTTGCATTTAAAAAAGTCCCCGACCCTTTCCAAAAATGCAGTAGTTCAAAAAAGCCTAAATGTGAACGTGTCCCACAGGAAACCATGTTAAATGGGCTGTAGTGCATTTTGGCAAAAAGTACTAAAAACCACATAGATGTGAACCAGGCCTCAATGGGGAGGAACATTTTTGGGGCATTTTTTTCCCCTCTTTTTAACTCGCCAAATATGCACCAAAAGTGTGGCAAGCAGGATTTTCAACACCGCAAGGGGAGTACAACAGACCAGTGTGAAGACATGCATTGAATTTAAAGGGATGCATTTTTCTTGAGCTCTTCTTCCACTTTTTTTTTTTTCACCACGAAAGTGCTTCAAAAACTGCTCAGTGTGTAAGCAGCCTATTGGCTGAAAATAAATTCATATTCATTTAAATTCAAGATAGTAATTAAAAAGTCAAATATAATATAATTTTTTTTAAACTGTCCATTTCGGTTTTCAGCCAAATGCATCCTGAATTCTCGGTTTCGGTCCAGAATTTTAATTTCTGTGCACCACTAGTTTATACAGGATAGGACATTTCCTAGATCATAAAAGGATATGAAGTTATGAATACTTCTCCTAAACATTTGAGATGCCCCCTCTCAGAAACATAACACATGCACCAAATATCCAACTCCTTGCGCTCTGTTAAGAGACGAAAGATATTACAAGAACCTGTTTGAAGAACAGATGCACACAGGATGTGGGACAACAGAGCAGCATCTCAGTATATTCATCGTTCTCCACAACCTCCAAGAAGATACCTCACCACCAAACATGGGAAGCAGCTTAGTGATAACTGACATACAGTGTATTTATAAAGTATGCCGACCCCCTTTTATTTATTTAAAGATGCAGCCTGATACTACAGTTGTTTATATTCATTTTGTTCTCATTCTACACTCCGTACCCTATAATGACAAAGTGAAACCAGAATTTCAGAAGTGTTTTGTAAATTTCAGGAAAAACTGAAATATCACATTTTCATAAATATTCAGACCCTTTGCAACAACACTTGGCCCAGTTGGAGTGGGGATGTGAACCATCTCCATAGAGAACAATTGGGGTTTTTTCACCCTGAGCATTTTGGAGCTTCGATCTACAAAATGCTGAGGTGTGATAGGGACTTTAGAGGATGTAGACAGGTGGGAACAATGTTTCACATTGCCCAGGAATTAAAAGATATTGCATTAAGGAATATGTTCTGATTCATCCTGTCACAAGTGATAATATACCCAAAAAATGCCACACTGCTCTCCTAAATAAACTGACTGCAGACATCATCTTTAGCATCTCTAGCAGCAAAAATATCCATTGCCAAAGCAATGGCGGTGGAGGCGGGCCAGGGCCCTGGCCTAAAGCTACAGCTCCTTTTTTTTTTTTTTTTTTTTTTTTTTTCTTCTTTCTCTTTTCCTCAGATCCATTTTAACCAAGGCTCCCGTATTATGGATTATTGGTTGTAAACTTAATGTGTTGGTTTAATCAAGAATTACATTTAGTAAACATTGGAAAACTGCTCATTTTGGGTCAAGTCTCTGGTGTCTAGACGGCATGGACTGAAACTACCTTACCCTGCTTGTTTGTGCAAGCTAGAGCTCTGCCCCCGTGCTGTAATGTGTTGAATTCCAATTCTATTTCTCAAACACTCTTCCTGTTTTATGATTCAGTTGTTAGTAATGTCTTTCTCAATTATTGAACCAAACAAATGCTTGTAAAACCTTTATTGTGCTTAGTAATAAAGATGATTGACGCAGGAAAAGTCCTCCTTTTGTGAACTCTGTGGCATGTGTTTTTGATGACCGCTCAACAGTAACACACCTAAAATGCATGTAAAAAACTTATTACACAGATGTGCCCCAAGCCCTAGGGCTTCTTCACACGAGCTTTGCCCTCTGAGCCTGGGCTAACACATGTGAGATGCAAATTTTTTATTTTTTTTTTCTCGGGTCTGTTTTCAGTGCGAATTTCAAAATAGTTGTTCAGCAGTTTAGATGCAGTTCAGATGTGAATTGGCAAGGCCCAAACTTATGACATATGCGATTTAGAAGCATTCCCATTTAAGTCAAAGAGCCTGTAATTTGCACCACACTGCTCAGAAAATGCACAGGACTCTTCTTAAATTCACATTGTGGGTGCACTGCATACTGTGGATATAAAAAGTCTACATACCCCTGTTAAAGTGTCAGGTTTCTGTGAGGTAAAGAATTGGACAGAGAAATCGTTTCAGAACTTTTCCCACCTTTTTAATGTAATCTATAAACTGTACAACTCAATTAAAAAACAAACTGAAATCTTTTTTTGGGGGGGGGGGGGGGAGTGGAGGGAAGTGAAAATAAAAAAACTAAAATAATGTGGTTGCATAAATGTGCACAACCTTAAACTAATCCTTTGTTGAACCACCTTTTGATTTTATTCCAGCAGTCAATCTTTTTGGGTAAGAGTCTATCAGCATGGCACATCTTGACTTGGCATATTTCCCGGCTCTTCCTCGCAAAAACACTCCAAATCTGTCAGATTGTGAAGGCCTCTCCTGTGCACAGCCCTCTTCAGATCACCCCACTGATTCAGGTCTAGGCTCTGGCTGGGCCATTCCAAAATTTTAATCTTCTGGTGAAGCCATTCCTTTGTTGATTTGGATGTATGCTTTGGGTTGTTTTCATGCTGAAAGATGAAGTTCCTCTTCATGTTCACGTTTCTAGCAGAAGCCTGAAGGTTTTGTGCCAATATTGACTGGTATTTTGAACTGTTAATAATTACCTCTACCCTGACTAAGGCCCCAGTTCCAGCTGAAGAAAACCAGCCCTAAAGCATGATGCTGCCACCACCATGCTTCACTGTGGGTATGGTGTTCTTTTGGTGATGTGCAGTGTTGTTTTTGCACCAAACATATCTTTTGGAATTATGGGCAAAAAGTTCAACCTTGGTTTCATCAGACCATAACACATTTTCCCACATGCTTTTGGGAGACTTCAGATGTGTTTTTTCCAAAATTTAGCTAGGCTTGGATGTTTTTCTTCATAAGAAAAGGCTTCCATCTTGCCACTCTACCCCATAGTCCAGACAATATGAAGAATACAGAAGATTGTTGTCACATGTACCATACAGCCAGTACTTGCCAGATATTCCTGCAGCTCCTTTAATGTTGTTGTAGGCCTCTTGGCAGCCAGTTTTCTTCTTGTCTTCATCAATTTTGGAGGGATGTCCAGTAATGTCACTGTTGCACCATATTTTCATCCACTTGACTGTCTTCCACTGTGTTCCATGGTATATCTAATGCCTTGGAAATTCTTTTGTACCCTTCTCCTGACTGACACCTTTTAACAATAAGATCCCTCTGATGCTTTGGAAGCTCTCTTCGAGCCATGGCTTTTGCTGTAAGATGTGACTAAGAAAATGCCAGAAAAGACCTACTAGAACAGCTGAACTTTTATTTTGGGTTAATGAGACATTTTAAATGATGGAAAGTGTGTACTGACTCCTATTTAACATGATTTTGAATGCGATTGCTTAATTCTGAACACAGCTCAGCTACATCCCCAGTTATAAGAGGGTGTGCACACATATGCAACCACATTATTTTAGTTTTTTTGTTTGCTCTCCCCCCTCCCCCCCCCCCAAGAAAAAAAAGATTTCAGTTTGTTTAATCATTGAGTTGTACAGTTTATAGGTCACATTAAAGGTGGAAAAATCCCTAAAAAGATTTAGCTTTGTTTCATTGTTTTACATTACAGAAACCTAAAATTTTAACGGGTGTGTAGACCTTTTTATATCCACTGTATATGTGAATGGCCACAATAGTATCCAATTTAATTTTACATGCGAATCAATGTGTTCTAAAAACTCCTGAATTCGCACATGTGTGACCTGGGGCTGAAGAACAATCTGCATTCGACAGGCAGTGAGTAGGTGTTGCCTCCTCACTGCTTGCTTTATCCCCTCTAACCCCACATTATCACACTACTGCCATGCGTATTGCACATGGTTGCGGGGCACTTGCAAGAGCAGACCTATTCACTTGAGAGGGTTGCATTTTGGCGGCACTATTCCTGCCAGAAGAGTTAGAAGGGTATAATTTCTGTTGCAGCCATGAAGCAAAGAAAAGAGGGTAGCTGTTGGGGGGGGGGGGTGGATGGTAAATGGCAATTATTACTTTGAGCCCTTTTTGTAATTTTAATTTTTTTTTTCTTTCTTTTTTTTATTAGTGAATTACTATCACCATGATGTTTCCTCAAAAGAACATTGCAAGAGACCATTGGGGTTTTCTACTTCTATGCTTTTCAACCTTCATTGCTGCTGGTTATGGTAAGGAATGTGTGAGTGTGGGTGTTTTGTAGTATTTTTTCACAGGTCTGCAAAAAAATTTTCTCGAGCTGTTTTGGTTATTCCACATAATCTTTGTTTTTTTTGGTGCGCTGAATCCAAAAATGACCTCCATTTTGTCATAGGACATCACGTTTCCTGACAATTTAGGTAACTATGTTAAATAAGGCAATACCTCAAAATAAATGGAAATAGACTTATAAAATTAAAGTTTTATTACAATTTTTTTTCATAAATCTTTTTTTGAACTGAAATGAGGTCGTCTACACACACTAAACTCGCTTCTTCTTCCCTGTGAGGCTCCTCTTGGTGCATTTACGCTTGTGAGTAGCATCTGGAATGTCTCTCTGAAGCATCCAACAGTAGTCTGCCATCATTGTAATGCTCCATTTTCCCTGGTATCTCCTTTCCATCTCTTTAATGTCTTGGTGGAATCGTTCACCTTGTTCCTCACTCACCTCTCCCAAATTTTCCGGAAAGTAGTCAAGGTGGGACTGGAGGAAATGCGATTTTAACTCATCAGGCAACCTAAAGCTTGAAATGCTTTCAGCAATTATCCGATCTTTTTGTAGTGAGGATCTTTGTTATTGCTTAAAAATTTCTGTACGACTTCTTTAAATGCAATCCACCCTTCTTTGTGAGGATCCGTCATGGTATTGACAAACTCTTGATCAACTATAAGCCTTCTAATGTCTGGTCCGACGAACACACCTTCCTTCAATTTTGCCTCCGACAGGCCTGGAAACTTGGTGACCAAGTATTTGAAGCATTCTCCATCTTTTGGAAGGGATTTTATGAATTGCTTCATCAATCCCAATTTTATGTGGAGAGGTGGTAGAAGAACTTTATGGGAAGGTGCCAAAGTTTCTCGGAGGACGTTTTTTTTTCACCGACTGTTAGCACCCTCGGCTGCCAACTCTTCTTGGTCCAGTAATTTTGTCGGTCTTGACTGTCCCATAGACAGAGAAAACAAGGGTATTTGGTATCCCACCCACTGGATTCTTCAGGAAAGATTAACCCCTTCTACCATTAGAAGCACAGACTCAGGGCTGAGGCTTACACATACCGCATGCTGCTGAGTATCCCAGTAGTCATGTCACTCAGAGCAGCACTTGTATTCACCCCCTTTGCAGGGGGGGAGGGGCAGAGATTGTTTACCTGCAAATAACAACAAAGGGCCAGAAGAGAACTAGGGAAATGAGGAAATAGATTTTTTCTTTTCCCTAAAACTTGCTTGGCTTATGTATATATTGCTGACCATCAGATTTACAGTGCTATTTTTTACATAACTCGGACAACCCCTTTTTAAGGTGTGTGTTTGTGTTTTTTTTTTTTTTGCATTTTATATCTTAAATGCACTTATGTGAATTAATTAATAGTAATTTGGACTTTAGATTTTGTTAAAAACACATAATAAAAAACCCCCCAAAAAATTTGATACATTTTGAAGACAATTTTGTATTTTGTGGCAAATCATGACGTCTAGGCGTTTTTTTTTTTTTTTTTTCCAATATTTTATTTTCAGCACACCAAAATACATGAAAATTAGATGAAAATAATCAAACAGCTTTTTAGTCACAGACCTGTGAATGTTTAATATAATACTTTCTAGGGTTGCACTGATACTGGTATAGGTGCCGATACTAAGCATTTGCATGAGTATTGGTACTTGTGCAAATGTACCAATACTAGAAGTGACGTCATGGAAGAGCCAGCTTTTCTATTATGGCCGCTTCCACTGCACAGTTTGTTCTGTGATATTCCCACTGACTGATACTCAGATTCCTTCACTGTAATGTTCAAAAATTATGTTTGTATTAACAACATGCTTTCATATACCCCACTGTTCTAATTTCTTTAAAACAAATATTGTAAAGAATCTGAGTGCATCAGTCACTTGGTCAGAGAGCCCAAAATTCCATGAATAATCAATGTATTGTCTCTTTGAAACTGCCTTTTTAGTTGTCAGTCCAGAAGTGGTAATTCCACAAGTAAATAGTCATTAACCAAGCAAGTAGTTACAAGCCAATAGATGGCCATAAAAGCTGAGAAATGCAGCAGTCTTTGTAGCAGATCTCAATGGCAGGTAAGTATCAGTTGGCAGACAAAACAATGTAGCAATGGCTGTAAAGATAACACATGTAGCAATCTTCAATGTAGATGCTAAAGAAAAAAATAGTAGCTATGGCTTAAAAATTATAGGAATAGCAATTTTCAATTTAAATGTTTGCGTCCAGCATAGCTATAACTGCAGTTCAAAGCCCATAAATTCTGTCAGGTGGGGAAAATCTAGTGGAAAGTTAGATTTAATGTCACTGTTGGATAAAAATAGAAGAAAAATATGGATGATGACAAAGGAGCTGTATACGTAAGAGGTTGATTTTTTTTTTTTTTTTTTTTTTTTTTTTTTAAATATTAAATCTTGCAAGGTGTCCCCCTTAATTAGCAATAGGTTGATGGTTCTCCTTTTTTAAAATGTGTTCAAGTGGACCTAATGAAAATAAATTGGACTTGGAGAGAAATAGATAATCTCTTAGGAAGGTAAAGACCATCACTAAAAGAATTACAGAATCCTGAGGACTTAGATTAAACAGAGTGATAAAGGTGGGAACATTGTTTTGCTAAGTGAGGAGTATTATGAGAATGGGGTAAAAAGACAACTAAACAATAAAGTGACTTATTAAAAACGTATTGTAAATCAATTTCCATTATTGGGTAAGACATTAAACTCAATTACTCTTAGCAAAAGAAGAAAATGTATTAAAGGATAAGTTCGCCTTTCATAACATGTTACACACCTATTCAGGGTGTAACATGTTACTAGTGGACTGGTACCCGTTTCTTCATGCTCCCCATTGTGACAGCTAACTGGGGATCTTCTCCCTGCTAGCTGTCACAATTAAAAAAACAAAAACAATCGGCCTCTTCATTCATTTATTGTGTCTTGTGAATGAATGACCTACAAACCCTTTACGGCTGTCAACTTTTAGTTCTCAATGAACTACCATGGCACTCTAGAGCACCATGGTGGTCCTTTGATTCTTCCTGTCAGTATATCCGCTTGCCTGTACATCCTGTACAGACAAGCAGATATACTGTCAGACCTGCATGGCACCAGCGATCTGCTGTTCACTGGTGCAATGCTTTTACAGGCTCCAGAAAAATGTGCAAAAAAATTGTGCATTTATTTTTTGTAAAAAAATTTGAATATCTACAAGTGGAAGAATACAATGTTCCCACCTTTTTTGTCTGTCTTTCTGAAATTGTACAAGAATTTTGGTAACCCACCAGGGCAACCTATCGTATCTGCAGTTAAAAGCCCCCTAGAATGGATTGGGAACTCTATCAATATAGATGGTGCCATCACACTAAACATACATTGCTCAAAAAAATTACACTTTTTAATAAGAGCATAGCATCAAGTCAATTAAACTCTTGGGGTATTGATCTAGTCAGTTAAATAGCAGAGGGGGCTGTTAATTTCATTAACACCGGAGCAACTGAAACTGATTAACAGGTGCACTAGATGGGAAACCATGAGACGACCCCCAAAACAGGAACGGTTTTACAGGTGGAGGTCAGACTTTTTTTCTTTTTTTTTCCCCTACTCCTCCTTTTCTGACTGATTTTCACTAGTTTTTTGCATTTGGCTAGGGTCAGTGTCGCTACTGGTAGCATGAAGTGATACCTAGACCCTAGAGAGGTTGCACAGGCAGTCCAACTCCTCCAGGATGGCACATGAATACGTGCTATTTCCAGAAGGTTTGTTGTGTCTCCAAGCACAGTCTCAAGAGCATGGAGGAGATTCCAGGAGACAGGCAGTTACTCTAGGAGAGCTGGACAGGACCATAGAAGGTCCTTAACCCATCAGCAGGACCGGTATCTGCTCCTTTGTGCAAGGAGGAACAGGATGAGCACTGGCAGAGCCCTACAAAATGACCTCCAGCAGGCCTCCGGTGTGAATGTTTCTGACCAATCAGAAACCGACTTCATGAGGGTGGCCTGAGGGCCCAACTTCCTCTAGTCTGCCCTGTGCTCGCTGCCCAACACCATAGAGCTTGATTGGCATTTGCGACTGAACACCAGAATTGGTAGGTCCACCACTGGCGCCCTGTACTGTTCACAGATGAGAGCAGGTTCACCCTGAGCACATGTGACAGATGTGAAAGGATCTGGAGAAGCTGTGGAGAACATTATGCTGCCTGTAACATTATTCACCATGACCGTTTTGGTGGTGGTTAAGTGATGGTTTGGGGAGGCATATCCATGGGGGGGGATGTACAGACCTCTACTGGGTAAACATTGGCACCCTGACTGCCATTAGGTATCAGTACGAAATCCTTGGACCCATTTTCAGACCCTACGCTTGTGCAGTGGGTCCTGGGTTCCTCCTGGTGCACGACAATGTCTGGACCTCGTGGCGAGAGTATGTAGGCAGTTCCTGGAGGATGAAGGAATTGATACCATTGACTGTCCCCCACGCTCGCCTGACCTAAATCCAATAGAACACCTCTGGGATATCATGTTACTAACATTTATAGGTAAAATTGATCCAGGGAACATCCGATTGCCCCTCGGGGGATCTGGATGGAATTTTTTTCCCCTGCAGGAGCAAATTAGATCATTCTTTGCTGTGTGTGGGGGTGTTTTTTTTTTTTTTTTTTTTTTGTTTTTTTTTTGCCTTCCCCTGGATCAACTGTGGGTATAGGATTATAATTTTATTTTTTGGTTGAACTGGATGGACTTTTTGTCTTTTTTCAGCCAGACTACCTATGTAACTGTTTCGGTCCATCCAACACCACCAGGTTGTGCCTCAGACTGTCGTCTCATTAGGAGTATGCTACGACATTGTGAGGCATGCATACAAGCGCGTGGGGGCCATACTACTGAGTACCATTTTGATTTGCTGCAATGAAATTTCAGCAAAATGGACTAACCTGCTGCATAATTTTTTTGCTTTGATTTTCGGGGTGTTTTTGAATTCAGTCCTTTGTAGGTTGATGATTTTCATTTCCATCAAACAATGGGGCATCCTTGCATTCCTAACACATTACCCAGCCCATATCAGTATAGATATCCAGCATGATATTTTTCTCCATTGAGATCTGATGTGTTTTCAAAGTGTTCCTTTAATTTTTTTGAGCAGTCTAGATGGTGCCATCATTAAAAACTAATGTGAAGGATACAAGAGATGTATTAATATTTCTAAAATTTGACAAAATAAATGGTGGAAGAAGACTACCTCTTAGTAGCGATCAATGTAGAATGTTTGTATATGTTGATCCCACATACATGTGGTTTATGATCCGTAGTTTTTACTCTTTGGAGTTACATTTTCCTATGGAGACACAAAATGAATTTCTTTTTAAATTGATTGAATTTTGCATTGAAAAATTACTTTCAATTCTTAGGTACCTATAATTATCATATTGAAGGTACCTTGATGAGTGCCCCATGGGCACAATGTTATACTTGTCTCCACCTTCATTACCGGGAGGAGAAAGGTGTATAGTTGTTCAATTTACCTTAGCCAATAAAGCTCTGGCTGAGGTACATTGATGATGTGCTCATGCTGTGGAGGGGTACTAAGGCAGAGTTGGAAAGATTTGTGACATACCTAAATCGAAATGACTAGAACATCAGATTGACACATACTGTGCACAAAAAAAATCCTCTGTGCACAAAAAAAGATCCTCTTTCTAGATTTTTGAATCATTGGGGCTAGCAATTTTGGTAACCCAAACACATTGTAAGGAAACCTCAGCAAATATGTTGCTAAGAGCAGAAAGTCCCTATCTGAAGTTGTTAGTTAATGGGATACCAACAGGCCAGTTTCTGTGCATACGAAGAAACTGTACTAAATTAGATTATTTTATGATAGACGCCAGATCAATGTATGATCACTTTAAAGTAAGAGGCTATTCGCATAAGCAAGTAAGGGAGGCCCAAAATAAAGTTCTGGGTAGCAATAGAGAGGAGTTCCCAAAGGGGGTTAGTCGAAAAGATGGAAAGGCCAAAGAAAATCAGAGGAAACTGACTGGATTTGTTACAGAATACGGGGCCCAATGGAATGCTATGAGACACTGGCATGTGCTCATAGGGTGCCCAATTTTAGCCTAATTAGTGGGTCCTTGCCCATTTATGATAGCATGGAGGGCATCAAATTTGGGGGACAGTATGATATAGAAGGAAAACTAAAAGCCTGGCTAACTGCCCATTCAGAGGGAAAAGGGACATACCCCTGTGGGCACTGGTTCACCAATGCATATAAAAGTCAGGAATATCCTACTAACAGCTTTATGAACTGTTCCACAGTGAAAGTAACTTACTGTCTAAAATGCCCACGTGGGAAACTTTATGTTGGTAAGACAATATGACAAAATGATCCGCATTGGTAAACACATCTGATATAATAAAAAGAGAAGGGAAAGGGAGCCCCCTAGAACCACATTTTGCCTCCTTCCATGGTGCTAAAATTGAGTGAAAGTGAAGAATATGTTTTAAACCTTTCTTCAAGATGGGATTACAACACAGTCCAAATTTTCAAAAGGAGAAACTGATAAATTAAATACCCTTTCCCCTAAGGAGTTAAGTACTGAATTTAACCTCCAGGTTTTTCTGGGGAGGTAAGGGCTGCCCTGGTTTTTAAAGAGAAGAAGAAAAAGCGATCTAAACATGAGGAGCTCTAAATTTAGTTGATTTCTAGCAGTAGTTATAATTTTTGATCAGTGTTTAACATACTGTAATATCACAACAGATAGTTTGGAGTTTTGTCTTCCTCGTTTGTGTCCTGTCATTTCCACTGCTGCTGAATGTAAAACTCTAGCACAGGGAAAGGTTACCCTTTTAAGAGCAAGGGGGAAATACTGAGTATGCAACTTGCATATGTAGAAATACAGGAGGTTCTGCTCAGTCCCTTGCATCCTGATGAAACCAGCTACACCACACTGTTGAAAGGTAATGATGTTAGTTTGATATCATAAAAGCTGTACCTTCAAGCTAATCGCTGTATGTAAGACTCCGGCTGATGGATTAGAAGTTGCTAATTTGGGATGGAACCTGTGTGACAGAGGTGCAGCCAAAAGTCTGCACAAACTGTGTGTTTAAAAAGTACTCTGGAGCTTACGAGTATGCTCGGCTTTCTAGCAATGTGTTCATTTTAAAAGGTTTGTGCAATCCATGATGGATTACACTGTTCCGTTTCTCTCAAGCTCTGTGTGTACAAACTTGTCCTAATGAACTTTGAAATGCAGTTATTTGTAGCGATTAGCTATTCTGAACTCAAGCAATTAAAGATGAGCTTCAATCTTTCCCCAAAAAGTTAAGTCAGCAGCTACAAATTCTGTAGCTGTTGACTTTTAATATGATGACACTTACCTATCCATGGGTCCAGCACTGTCCTTATCCAAGCTGATTCTTCAATGGGCTTCAGGTCCAGGCGTCCGCATCCTAACTAAGGGAAACCAGCAGTGAAGCCTTACAGCTTCACAACCGACTTCCCTCTGTGCATGCACTAACCACACTGCTCTTTGTGAATGGTCCCGCAGTCTTCCAGGACCTGGGATCTGTCACAAAAGGTTGCAGGGCATAGTGGGAGCGGGTACCTGTCAATCAGGCACCTGCTCCACCCCCCCCCCCAAAAAAAAGTGCCAAATATTAGAGGAGGGAGGCAAACCAGCACAACTTCCATTTTTTGAGTGAAGTTCCAGGTGAAGTTGAATATTGCTACTTATTTTGTTTTTTAAGTCATATCGGTGCATAAAATAGTGCAATCAATGGTTTATGCTTTGATGTTGTACAAGGGTGTTGTGGAATCACTTATTGGCGTATGCTTGCTACTCACATTAAGGAGTTTGACTGTGCTGATTGCTTTTTGTTTAGTTTTTAAGCCATGGCTACATTAAAGATTGCTACATGTGTTGCTTTTAAAGCCGTTGCTACTGTTTCTTCTGATAACAGCCAATATTTACCTGCCATTGAGCTTTGTTACAAGGACTGCTCGTCATTTCTCAGCTTTCACGGGTATATATTGCTTTTTAATTACATGCTTGGTTTATGCCTCTTTTTTTTATTTGTGCAATTGCCATTGCTGGACTGTAAACTCAAGGCAGTTTCAGAGAGACAATACATGCATTTATTATTCATTGGAATTTAGGTCGCTCTCTGATCGTGTAGCTGGTGTACTCCAGATTTTTTGCAATTTTTTTTTTTTTTACAGAGATTAGAGCAGTAGAATATCTGAAGCATGTTAATACATACATACATACATACATACATACATAGTTCTTTGAGCATTAAGATACTTGCAGGCTTTTGCCTCTAGCTCTGGTTCACACTGCTGCGACTTCTAGTGTAGCTCTCTGCGACCTGCAACACAAGGTTGCAAGTGACAGGGAAACCCAAAACTCATGGGTTTCAGTAACATTTTGACTGCTGAAGCCGGATTGAAAAGTAGATGTTTATTATACAAGCATGTAGCTAGACCTCCATGCAGGGAGAGCAGAACAATACATGGTGTTGGATTCAAAGTTTTGCTCTATCTTACTAAGGATTTCTAATACAATTTATATGCTCTACAGTGGGTGGTAACTAGCTATCTGATCTTTCTTTGAAGAGTCATCTGTATCTTTGGTGTAACTCATTGAGATGCGAATAGTTAACATATGTTATTGTTACTTCCAGTGTCCTTTGTTGTTTAACAGATCTTCAAAGGCTGTGACAATAGTCTTGTAGACAATAGGTGGTGTGAACTGGAAGTAGAAAATGTTGAGCCAGCAGGAGAGAACATGAGGTGTGAAACTGTTGTTTCTCATACAGAAACAAGGAAATAAAATAAATAGGTTGTTAGGCCATCTAATTCAATAAATGGCTGCTCCATTTTCCCTTACAATCCCTCCTTTTGGACATCATATTGTCCAAACAATTATCCCTTCATAAAAAGAAATTTGAGAAACATTTTTACTTTACAATTCCTCCCCTCCTTTAAATTCTCATACATCTCACTTTGTTTGCCTAATATTTCTTTCTAGTTCATATTTCTCCTGATATATATATATCCAATTTACTTCTGCAGAAAAATCTAATTTTGCTTCACAAAGGCTGAAAAATGCAAAACATTAAACAAAAATTAAAAATCAAAAAGTCTAAAAAAAACTGTGTGTTGGGCTAACTGTTTATGAACGCCAAGTCTGCAGTTGATTCCTCCAATGTATCCCTGACAGCTAGTCCTCCATAAGACTGTACTGCAACACCTAAGAACTCGTACAATGTTCATACATAATATTTTCTTCAGGACCATCGCAGTCCACATGACAAGAAACTTCCGGTAGGTGTGCAGATCTGCTGCAATTATAGCAAATTGAGCTTTGACTTCTATTCATGGACAGCTGAAATGATAAGTGGAAATGTTCTTCAGATACTCAAAAGTTTTGAAACCACTTTTCTCCATCACTGTTGTTTGTGGCTGATGTCAAGAAGTCCAGGAATAAGGGAGGATATTTTTGAAGATGGCGTCATTCAGATTGCTAGACCAACATTAGGTATTTAACAAAAATGCCCATGAAGCCATGGCGTTTTTATTTTTCTGCCGAAGTAAATCTGTGTTATAGAGACAATAAGACCTAGAAAAAAAAGAAATACATCTTAATATGAGGAGAAACCACTCTCACTTTGTATAATGTGTTACTCAGTCGTCATCTTAAAAAGGGCCTATCATGTATGGCTGGGATCAGTGACCTTACAGTTGACCAGGAACATGTAAATACAGAGACAGGAGACTTGGAGAGCACAGAATACAGGACTTAGAAGGATGGCAGGAGGACAGTTCAGCACTGGGGTACTGGTTTTAAAGTCAAGCAGGACACAAAATGCTAGTAAGAAACACTTGTAGCACTGGGGATCAGGGCTCACAGGGAATGCAGACACACAGGATACAGCTGATATATCAAGGATTCTAAGACAGGAAGGATACCCAACAGTATCATCTGGGGAGAACACAGCATGTCTGCACATGCAACAAGGGCGAGGGCCCTTGTAAGGGCCGAGGCGCAGAGTCTAAGGAACTGCCTTGTCTTCTCCAGAGCTCTTGAAGGTAGAGATGGGTTTGCTGCAGACAGTCCCCAGGTTGCGGTCCTCGTACTCACCCAGGCAGGAAGCTACTGGGAATTACTAACTGATAAATAAGAACCCCTTGCAGTGATGAGGCACAGGGATCACTGGACAGTAGGGAGCTCAGTTCAAGCTGACATGCATAGAAACACACAGACACTGGGAACAGAAAACTAGGAGTAGGTAGTAAAGCAAGCAAACAAACAGGGGTCTCTTAAGAGCAGATAGAGATGTACGGTGACACCAAACAGGAAACAGGATTGAAACACATTCGGAGACACAGAGACAATCTGCTAGGACCTTTAAGGTGTAAAGCCTGAGGCAATGAGCCACATTAGAATGAGAAGAGATGGCCTGGCTGGGCTCATTAAATCAGCAGGAGGTTAAGCAGCCTTAAACACACGTCTTGTGGGACAATAGGCAACAGCAGAACCTTATAATTTAAAGTCATGGAACTACATGTACCAGCATACCTGTTGCTCTTTGGAAATAGAGGAGACAGATCTGAAGAAAAGCTGAAGACCCCGACATAGATTTAATTTAAAATCTTAACAATATCTAACTAAGCTTAACAATCAATATAGTAACACTAACACACATTCATTATATTTCTTAGGATATTATAGGTGTTAAAATAGAGAAACAATTATTCAACTCAATAGTCAAACTTTCACAATAATATAAAAACTTTATAAGATAGAAAATGCTCAGTTCTATTGTCACTGGTAATTGGGGATTTCTGGCTTTGTCTGGTTCGTTTGGGGACCTCTCTTAGAGTGTTGAACTCGTTAATACCAGAGCCCATACATGTTAGATCAGAACACACAACAAAGAAGATCTAACACCCAATAAATAGGCAACTAGGAACTTCCAAAGAAGGTACAAACTTAACCAACTACACCAATATCAGCTACTGGGGGTGAAACATTTAAGTATTTACAAAAGAAAACAGACTAATAAAACAAGGAAGAAAACAATTTGGAACAATACTTCCATTGGTTGATTTTTTTTTATGAAGGCTGTGATCTTCCGTTCTGAAAGCCTGAAAGAAGTCCAAGGCATTGATCTAATCTGATGAATAAGCATCAATTACATTTAGTAACAAACATGACACTTTCCTCCTAATAAACCAATGGTTAAAGATCTAACAACAAAACATACAGTACATACTTTTAAAATTTTTCTCTTTTAGTTGTTCTAACAGTGCACTTTTCTAATACCAAAAATTATTGACGTCAAATTAATTATTACCACGTGGATTTTGTTTATGGTATACCATTAAGAAACAAAAATTATTATTATACACCATGGTTAAAAATGAGCAGCTCAATGTAAACCTTTTAGTAAGCTACCATTCGTGTGCAAGAGTTATACTTCACCATACTGAACACTTGGAAACTTCCAAAACTGTATCTTCTAAAAAACAAACACAAGATAGTGAATACACATAACAATTCACTATTAACATCTGATTTCCTTTTAGAGTTCACTTGGCTCAGTAAATTTGCATGACCATACAGCTGTTCTCATTCACAAACCATGCAATTAACCTGTGTTAAAGAAAAAGGGGGGTCAGCACTCGGTGGGCTGTCAGCACCTTAAACATATGAGACAGCACTCCTGATTTTTAAACTTTAAATAAGATCAGTGAAAATGCTTTTTACATGTCACTAATTCTTTTAATATTCCCCTTGACTTTTTATCAATTTTAATAACGGCAATGGGTGTGGCTTAAATGTCCAAACCAATTTTACATGTTTTTTGTTTTTTTTCCCTACATTAAATTTATCACATTCCTAAAATGGAAAGTGCAAAACTTCTGCATATTACACTTATAGCTTTACGATTTTAAGTGATTAGTTACCCCAATCATGTCTCAATTTGTTTAAACTTCTAAAAGTCTAAAATCAAAATTTAGTAATTTTAAGATCAAAATGTGTTTATCTTCTAGATGTTGCCATGACCAACATGGTATTGACTCGTTACCTTTACGTGCAACATCACATCACCTTAAAACATAAGTAACAAAACAAATCATTATGCCACTGATATTGAATCAGTATTGTCAGATATTTTGCTGACAGGGCACTTTAGGCACATTAATACAGTCATCCCAGACAATACAACATACAATCCATGGATCTCACACATCTTATCACAACAACATACTCTCACAATTAGCTTGCTTAAATTCTAGACAAAAATATGAGCACATTTCTCTAATAAGGCTGCATTCTCTCTTGTTTTTTTATTTTTTCTGCACTGTACCTCAAATCTATATATAGATCTCATTATTTCCCCTTTTTTTTTTTTTTTTTTTTTTTTTTTTTTTTACATTCTTTCAAGAGTTTAAGGTGAAATTTCCCTTCTAGGGGTACTAAACCCCTGTGTGCCTTGGTTCCATTCCTTGAGGGATTCAGCCACTCCTGTTCCAAAGTTATATATCATGTACTTTGGCAATCCAGGAGGAGCTCCCAGTGGTATCACACAGATACCCATTTGGGGTGTACACGGTGGTACAATTCCCCATCTCACACGGTGGTGAGACTTCCTCAAGAATTAATCTATTACTAGGCCCCCACGATCAAATGCAAGATACGATATACCTAGATAATGTCAGAATTCTTCTATTACTAGGCCCCCACGATCAAATGCAAGATACGATATACCTAGATAATGTCAGAATTCTTCTATTACTAGGCCCCCACGATCATATGCAAAGATACGATATACCTAGATAATAGCAGGAACCGTATATCTGGCCCCCAATCCTGGCCAAGGATATATACCAGACTATACTATGCATAAATCAGCCACACAGACCGAACAGGGACACCTCAGTCACATAGGCTGAGGGGATTCGGTTATACAGAGTAAAACAATTCAGGAATGTAAAAAAAAATAAAAAATACTTCTTTCTACAAAAAGAGAGACAGTCCACTTATATGTAAAACACATGGCAGCGCATAAAGAGATCAATACAGTACAACCAAAGCAACCAAAATTTCAATAGGAAAAGATTATAGAACTTTTTAGAGAAAGTATAGTATCTGATAGCTTTGTTTCCCTAAAAAGTCTTTCACATCAGTTTATAGACACTGCTGTAGAATAGAAAAGACAGTTCCTCTACTTATGGTGTGACTTTATGGAGAGCCACGCAGAAGAGAAAAAAAAAAGAAGAAAGCTTCATCAATCAAAACTGGTACTAATGTTTCAAGCAGTGCTGTTTTTTTAAGCAGCCTGTCACCCATGGCAATGGACCACGTGGCCCCACCACACTTAGTACCTTATCAGTCATACCTCAAGATATTTTGAGTCAGAAGACCTGATCCCTGACCTGCCCAGTCGCCCGGTAACAGGAACTGCAGAGATCCTACCTAACCACACATTGCACCTGAAATAGGGGCAAATCATTCAGCAGAACACATTCATGCAAAAGGACAGTAATAAGTAACAGATAGTATGGAAAGTAAAAAGAAAATAAAAAAATTCAACAGTCAAGGTTCTTGGAAAGGGTACTTTTCCACAACATCGACTTTACATACAAAGGCACAGCACAAGGGGAAATCATAGTAAGCAGAAAGTTAGCTTACCAATGCCAGCAGAGATGACTTCCCAGGTTGTGCTGTCCTTCTGTGTCTAAACGATGTCTGTAGAGTTTCCCTTTCCGGCTCGAAGGACCAAATTGACGGGGAAACCCAAAACTCATGGGTTTCAGTAACATTTTGACTGCTGAAGCCGGATTGAAAAGTAGATGTTTATTATACAAGCATGTAGCTAGACCTCCATGCAGGGAGAGCAGAACAATACATGGTGTTGGATTCAAAGTTTTGCTCTATCTTACTAAGGATTTCTAATACAATTTATATGCTCTACAGTGGGTGGTAACTAGCTATCTGATCTTTCTTTGAAGAGTCATCTGTATCTTTGGTGTAACTCATTGAGATGCGAATAGTTAACATATGTTATTGTTACTTCCAGTGTCCTTTGTTGTTTAACAGATCTTCAAAGGCTGTGACAATAGTCTTGTAGACAATAGGTGGTGTGAACTGGAAGTAGAAAATGTTGAGCCAGCAGGAGAGAACATGAGGTGTGAAACTGTTGTTTCTCATACAGAAACAAGGAAATAAAATAAATAGGTTGTTAGGCCATCTAATTCAATAAATGGCTGCTCCATTTTCCCTTACACAAGTAAAAATAGTTCCTGCACTACTTTTGTGTCTTCCTTGCGACATGAGTGCCATAGGCTGCAATGTTAAAAAAAAAAATCACAGAATTTCAAGAAGTTGTATCTTTGTCTCATCTCTGGCCGCGGCTTCTTCTAAAGATTTTTTTAATACTCCCATTCAATTTTCTGCTGTGTACCTGTGGTCCAGCCCATTCCTGCAGCTCAAAATCTCCTCCCAAGCATTGTCCACCTACTCAGCACATTGTACACTTGTACATGAGCATCCTGCAAATATTTGTCGCAAGGGACCCAACACACAGTAAAAAGATCAAGGCTAAGGACACCAGGGTTGTTAGAGGTAGACTGTAATGAGGAGTGGGATAGCTTTTTGGACACAGAACAGTCCAAGTTCAATAGTATTATTTTATTTTACAGAATATGCTTAGATTTACTATATATGTAGTAGTTGCACTGTTTTAGCAAAATTTATTTGTAACTGCAAACTCCAGCATCTGAGGTCTGTATTGCACTGTGCAGCTATACACCCCTTATTAGACTTTTGTCCTCCTTCAGGTTGGACTTTTTTCTCCAGACATAAGGCCCCTTTCCCAAGGGTAGTTAGATTTCAGCTTTTATCTGTGGTTAGAGGAACTTACCACAGCTAAATGCAGACAATGCATCCCTATGGCTCCATTCACACACTTCGTTGAGCAATGTTTTCGTAGCATACGGTTTTATGCGTTTAGGAAAAATAAAGTTGACTGCGTCCAGGAGCAATGTACCACAGCTACCTGTACAAAAACAGTTAATCGCAGTACAAAGAAAGAATAAGTAAACAGTTGCATTAGAAAAGGCAAGAATTTTACTACAGCAGCTAAACACAGCCAAATGTAAATGCAGATAAACGCAATGTACAAACGCAAGTGATCTCTGCACCAGGAGTGTTGGAATTTCAATATAAAAAAACCTGCATTTACAAGTGGCAGAACAACCACCCCTGTGAAAGCCTTTCTTCTCCAGAAATGTGACCTCAGCCACAAATGAGACTTTCAGTGACCAGCTAAAAGCTTATCAGTAGCTATTCCCCTATTGTTGCTCTGTTGCTATGATATTATCTGTATGTTGTGAGACTTGCACAATCTTTAGTGGTTTCCACAGAAAATACTGTTTCTATTGGAACAACCTTTCTATCAGCCTTGGAATACCTTGGAAAAATGGATATAATGAACAGAAACCACACAACCACTCTTACTGTTTGAATCTATTTTTATTATATATGTTATTACGGAACACACCAGAAAATGCTGTAGGGTATCGATCTCACAAAGTATACTTATGTGATACATTATGCAATAGCATCAAGCTGCCATGAGACCTCACCAGCAGACATAAAGAAAGATGGAACATTTTTTTTGGATACGGGAACTATTGTTGGTGACCCTACTAGCAGTGCAATGTGCACGTTCAATTTCATGCATTAGGCTCCATTCATATCTGAGTATAGTATTGTTTGTGCATATTTTACTGCAATTTGTGCGCATTTTCATACAGTGTTTTTAGCGATTTTTAGAGCTTTGACTTTTTTATTAGCCAATAGAGAAAAATATCTGTTGCATCATTTGTTGCTAGGTTTTTGTGCTTTAGCTTTTCCATCAGCTTTTTTCTTTTTTTTTTTTTATTCATTTATTATTTTTTTTGTTAGGGTAAGGGGTTAGAGTTTGGGTTGGAGTTAGTATTTTTATTTATTTTCTTATTTATTTATATTTTGTTAGGGTTACGGTAATAATAAATGTAAAATACACAAGTAAATAAAAATAATCATGAATACTATAATAACCCCTAACCTTAACCGCCCAAACCTTAAATTTTTTTTTTTTTTACCAAAATATTTATTATAAAAAATAAACCCCAACCAAAAATACATTATTAATAGTGAATATATGTAAAATAAGTATACAAATAAACAAACACTTGTAGTAATAAATTAATAATAGTTAACCCATAATCTTGACCACCAAAAAAAAAATAATTAAAATGTGGTGTTTTTTTTTCAGGCTGACTTGCTACACTATTTGCCTTGCTCACCACAATTTGCTATCTCTCACTTTGCCTGCTAAAGTAATGACTGCCATTCTGATTCTTTTAAGGCGCAAAGTAGGCCTATCTCCAGCACTGGGCATATGGTTTCCATAGATGCTATAGGGTTGCTTGGCCATTTGTACAGAACTTTTATCTCACCATAACATAGCCTATACATTGGGTACTCTCCGGCATGAGTACCCAAGGGCTCCAATCATTCCTTATCCTCCTTATCTTCCTGCACGATTGCTTGCATTATGGGCTCTAGAAGCTGAATCCTCTGGTGGTGCAAGACACCATTAACATCTATTCTGTGCTTTGGACTCAGTCTTTCTCCAACATATGCTGTACCCCTAGGCTTCCCTCCTGCGGGAGACTATCCTCTTCTACTTGTCCAGGGAACCCTACTAGACCTGTTCCCACTGTCAAATACCTTGCCATCCCCTGAAACATAGCGGCTGTCACTGAGCGAAGTCTCGAAGGAGAGCTCACCCCTCCTCCTTCCTCCACCCGTATTTCCTATACTTCTTGTGTTGGAGCAGCCATTCCAAGGGCCATTCTAGCATTGAGATTTGTTATGTTATGTTGTGCATCTTCTAATTTTATTATTATACAGGATTTGTATAGTGCCAACAGTTTGCTCAGCGCTTTACAATATAACAGAAGACAATACAGCAACAGTACAGTTTAATACAAGAGGGATAGGAGGGCCCTGCTCCTTGGAGCTTAATTTTATGTATTCTATCAAATGCATTAGTCTCGGGTGATTAGAAGAACAGAGCACCATTGTATCCCATCCCTAGGGAAACCACATTTGCTTCTTACATGTCATTGAGTAACATTAAGGTCTACCTTAATGTCTTGTGGTTTTATCTGCTCTTATGGGTGCCACAGGAGGTGACTTTCTGTATAACTTATGGGTGATGAGTGCAAGCACTGCTAGATAAATGTCACATATGGGGGATGGTGTGTGGTGTACTCTTTTGAAATTGAGAGTTACCTGATTGGCCTGTTTGTTAGCTGGCACATCTGACATCGTTATGCATGCCACATCACAGGTGACCAATTTGCTGTTGCTGCAGTTATCTGTTTTAAAATCTTTTTCAGTAAATGAGCGGGTTCAAGTACGTATTGATTGCTGATTCATAGCATGTTGTGTATAGCTATGGAAGTGTTCCTGAAGACTGCCCTGAGCCATCTCTCATCCTAGGGAGTGGTCATTCCGATTCCTTTGGAAGACAGGTTCAAAGGATTCTCTTCAAACCTCTTCACAGTTCTGAAGTGTATATGTCCTAGCCTGGAATTAAAATCCCTCAGCTATTTCCTTCACATTCCAAAGTTTTTTTTTTTTTGTTTTTTTGAATCAAGGTCAGATATCGCCTCTCTGAGACAAGTGGAGTATTTGGCATCAGTAGACACCAAAGGTGCTTATTTATTCCCATTTACTCACCTCATTGGTGCTTCATGTACTTCGCAGTAGAAGACAAACGTTTGACGTTAGTCACACTACCCTTTGACCCTTACACTGCACACGGAGAGTTCACAAAGGTACTTGCACCTCTTCTTACCCCCTTATGAACTCAGGGTATTTAAGTAACAGACTACGTAGACAACATTCTTCATTTATCTCCCCTTCAACTATCTGCAAATGTCTGGAGGACTGTTAAGATGATTCAGGCCTTCAGTCAGATAATCATCTTTCAAAAGTTTGCTTTCCAACCTTCCCTGTACCTTCTAGAATAACTTTAAGCTTTATTCTGGATACAGCCAAGGCAAAAAGTCTTTCTTTCAGAAAACAAAATTCTCTCTAAGATTTGATGCTTGGATCTTCAGCTCAAAAAAACCCTCCTTCAATATGATTCTCTAGGAGAGTCCTGGGCCTTATTTGACCTCATCCCCTTTGCTCAATTCCATTCAAAGGTTCTCCAAAGCAATATCTTCTTGGCCTATAACAAGCATGCTCTTCTCTTGATCTCCATATGCGTCTCAGCAACCAAGCAAGGAATCGCTTAGCTTGGTGTTTTTCCAGTCTAGACTTGACAAAGTCATTTCTACCACACCCATGGAGAGTACTAACAGATGTCCACCTCCAATCTCTCACCATTCAACATCCTGAAGCTCTGTGATAAAACTTTTTAGTTTTGAATTTCTAGACCCCATTTTTGAGGGTCATCTGATCAGACAACTCCACAACTGTGGCCTATGTCCACCACGGGGGTACCAGGAGTCAGGCAACCTTAATGGAAGCACTCTGCTGTTCACATTCCAGGAGTGGACAATTGAAGCCATCACTACCTGGATTTGGGGAATGGGTTCTTCATCATTACATTACATGATTACATCATCCATTACATATTTAAATCTCCTATGTCATAAATTGGGGAACTCCATATGTAGACATCCCAACCTCCCAGTTACAACAGCAAGTTACCCCTGCTTGTAGCAAAAAACATTCCAGTTGATATGTCTTTCCTTCAGTAAAAATTCTACCTCGATTGCTCAGCAAAGCCATGTACATTTTGATGCAAAAACCTCCTATTTCCCTTGGAAATATTTTTATACAGATAAGACCACCCTTACAGCACCTTGTGCTTCCTTGGGACCGTGATTTGGTTCTCTGTGCCTTGTAGAAAGCACCCTTTGAACTCATCAGGGATTTTTCTTTTGGGTGATCTTTCCTGTGAAGTGGCTTTAGTGGCTATCACATTTGTCAGATGTCTCTGAAAGCTCTCTTGTAATAAGCAATTCATGATCCTTCACAAAGACAAAGTACATTTCTGCTTAAAGTGGTAGCTAACGTCCACCTTGAGGAGAACATAAGCCTCTTGCCGGTCTTCATTCCAGCTTATGTGTGTAAGCTAGAGCTAGGTGGAGTGTAAATTAAACCACATCTGAAAACAATGATATGTGATGTCTAACTTGATCCTCATGTTAGGAAACTGTTAAATTGGTGGGTTTAGTTCTGCTAAAAAAAAAAAAGTGAGACTGTACAACAAACTTGATTAAAATCTTGGTCAATGTATATAACTGACCAGAAGTCATTTTCTGTTGAGTCATTTTCGGTATCCGTTAGTTCCGATGGGGGTCATCTTTCCTGAGAAAAAAGGCAGTCCAAAAGGCAGGTCTTTCTTAAGTCTGACATGTAGCCATTTTTATTCAAAAGGTTGCATGAAAAATAAAGAAAACCGAAAATAAATCCTTGCCATCCAGGCACTAACTAAACAGCAGAGATTCCTATCTCACAGGTGAAGGGCTTCTCCCAGTCACCAACAAAACAGAATGTTGTGCAAACCTTTTCCTTTCTTGTACAAAGGAAACTTTCACATCCACAGCTCTTTTAGGTATGGCTTCCTGAGTCCCAGGCCAAGAGCAACCTCTTGCTCACAACACAGGTAAGGTGGCCTAGAAGATCTGGACTGGATTTCACCTTAGTTTCCTACATATTAAAGCATGCAAGGTGAAACACAGCGCCCCTCAATCACCTTGCCCTTCATAATGTCACACTGTATATCCATATTTTGTTTAAAACCTTCTGCTGTACCTGCTATCAATTTTCTACTTTTCCCACTGCGATGTACATTCTAAGCATACCTTGGGTGCTGGGAAGAATAACTCCTGTGTGCATGCCCTAAGGTTGTCATCCCAAGCCAGCTTCTCTATTATTATTAAAGCAGAGCTAATGAGCAGGCTTCTCCTATTCTTTTTAGCAAAACTCCCTGGATTTGTTAACAGGGAGGACAAGGACAAAGAGTGGCTCTGGTGCTTGTAGTGGGTCCAGACACAGTGGATGACCCGCATGTGCAGGAGTCACATTCTTGCACACAGGGACCTGTGCTGGCGATGTACATGCGCAGCTTATTTTTCATTCGGCAGCAGGCTACGAGCAGGTAGGTAGGTATATTTTATTGTAGAAGAGATCTTGCATGTCTCTTCTGCAATAATACCGTTTTGCAGTCTTTTCTAAATAAGCCTTCAGTTCCTCTTTAAAAATGTACTTGTTGCCTTTTTAGGGCAGTTTGTTCATAAGTAACTTAGTAGCATTGTTAGTTATGGACAAAAATTTTAGCTTTGCATGAAAAGTAATGCAGTCTAATAAGTATGTGTTTGATACTAATGTCTTGGTAGTGCTAAGCATTTGAATTCGTTGTTTTGTTTTGTTTTTTTTTGTTTGTTTTTTTTAGCCTCTTGATTTTCTGCACAGTTACATGTAGACAAAGCTGTCAATCAAAAAAAAGTAAGCCCACATATAGCTGTTTGCCAAGTGCTGAAACATTTGTCTTTATGCTAAGTCAAAGAATTCTATAGCTGCAAGTAAATGATTGCTGTAGGACTCCAAGAGCTTGCACATTCCAACAGCCTTTTTTTTCTGTTTGCCTTTGGGGAAATGCTTCTGTTTGCACATGCATCAGTATATTTTTTTTAAAGTGGTTCTAAAGGCTGAAGGTTTTTTACCTTAATGCATTCTATACATTAAAGCAGTGCTCGACAAATCCCAGGTGCCAGGTCGCCATTGCGACCTGGCGCCTGGGCACCGGTCAGCCCACTCACACAGGCAATTCACTGCTCTACGCCCCAGATATGTAGCTCTGGGCGCGGGCCAACCAATCCTCTCTCTCCCTTGCTGGTCTCCAGTTTTCCTGGAAGCAGGCAGTATGCTGAGCAGGGTCCAAGGGTGAGCCAGCTCTGTTGGCTCTCCTCCTGCGCCCAAGGCACATCACTGCCAGGCTGGCCTTGCTTCCCCCGCAGCCCACCTAGTATGCACACGGTAGGAGGCAAATGGGTCAGGGGGGGTGAGGTGGGGGGGTGAGGTGGGGACCCGGTGGCCTGTGTGCCACCCCATGTGACCTCCACCTGACTGAGCGGGTGGACTGGCAGTAATCCCTGCAGGAGCTTGATGCAGTTGAGGTGTTCTCGTGGAGGATGGAGCTGCCGTGTGTGTGTGTGTGTGTGTGTGTGTGTGTGTGTGTGTGTGTGTACACACACAGAGGGGGGGGAGACAGGGAAAGTATGTATACAGAGGAGGGGGGAGCAGGGTGCATATAGAAAGTGGGGGGGGGGACCAGATCCAGTGTGTATACAGAGGAGGGGGCAGGGATGTATATGGGGGGCAGGGCTTGACCAATCCCATGGCAACCATAAACCACATCCTGACACCTGGCCTTCCACCAGCCCACTCATTGCCAGCACCAGGCGTGAGCAACTGCTATTGCCCGACTCCCCAGACATGCAGCTTACCCACAGCAGAGCCAAAGTTTCTTTTCCTCTCCACTTCACCCCCTCCCCCAGCAGACCCACCGTTTTCTGTACAAAATGCCTCGCCCACACTCCCTTCTCCCTTGACACCAGCCAATCCATGCATACTGTGGCCCACCCCTCCTCTCTGCCACCCCCCACACATGGTGTTGGAGTCCAGCCCACACAGCATGCCACACACCCAACACCTCAGCCCTCAAAACTATCGGCTCCAGTCCCCTCCATGCGCAAATTCAAGATCTGCCATCTCCATCATCGAAAATAAAGCCATTATTAAATTGGCTCCTAACTTTCTTAGCGGGCTGCTAGATTCAAAGCAAATTTGTCAAGCCCTGCATTAAAGAGTATGTTAAGCAAATATTTCATGTTCCTGATATGTGCCTGCTGTACCATGTACTTGCATGAAAAAAATATTCTGTTCTTTGCATTGCTTCCTTTGTGTAAAATCCCTGGTGACCTTGCTGTAACTATCGCGGCGTCAGACCCCAGCCCCTCTCACCAAACTCGTGACCGAAGGACTAGCCAATCTAAAACCATGCTGTCACGTGCGTAACAATGCCACTCCCAGCTGCACCCTGCACAAAGATTTTCCAGCTAATGGACCACAATCTGTGTACTTGCAGCCTGGGAGCGATTGCTACGGGTCAGGTTAATTACGCAATTAACCCTTCACACTGCTACCACCTCCTTTTTGTACAGAGAGGAAACTCTGCAATATCAGCAATAACCCTATGATGTTAAATAATTTGTCTGTATACCACTGTCACCGCAGGCAGAGTATATAGAGGTTTAAACACACACAGTAGTGCTCTTCAGAGACAGGGGTTCTTAGTTTGCATTAAAGAGCTTTAGAAACAGTTCAACACTTCCAGAAAGTAAGATTTATTACTAAAATGTCAAAAGGTTGCAATAAAAAAGAGAGGGAGTACTGGTTTAAGCAGATCAAGTTTCTTGAGCCAAAAGGGTGCCTTTTCTCCCAAAGTTAGTTCCAATGTTAAAAGGGAGCTTCTTCAACTTCAACTCAGCTTAACTTTTTGCTCCAAGCATAACCGCTTTTCTAGGAACTCTAGCAGGGTGTCTCCTTGAAGCAGAGAACCAATCGCCTCATTTGGGGAGGGAGTTGTAGGCAAAGACCCCAGCTAGAACCAAAATCCCTCAAGTTCATACCAGGGCAATAACGTTCCCTGGATACATGTAACATTCTATCCACGAGTAGATTAATATGCAGAAGCATCTGCTGAATGTCTAGATATGAAATATGACATACCTGCTGGGACGGTTAAGGAGATATCCTTTTCTGCTCTCCTGTAGATGTCAGCCAGGGGGTGTAATATATCAGGCGACTTGTATTAAAGTGAGCTGTCCGAATATGTGCTCCATGTTTATGTAATTATTTCCTATTTGAAGATATAACATTATATAGAAAAATGGGTTTTTAAATGTGTCTGTTTTACAGCTAGCTGGAATGTCTTTGAAGCTCAGTGAGGACTTGGTTTATGGCTTTATGATCCTTTTCCAAGCAAGAGTCTCGCAGACATACAGGGGCCAGGCTAATTGGGGTTTATAACCAGGAGCTCTTCCGCTGGGCCTTGATGCCTTTGATCTCTGCATCAAACAGACCACATGTCACTCAACAGAGCGGGAGGGGGAGATTTTGAGGAAGCTGATTTGGGAGTAGAAAATGATACAAGATGGAGGCCTTTGACAAAATGGAGGTTCGCATCCATCTGTGTGCACAATTGCTACACTTGCCCATTCCTCTGCTTTTCTATTAAAAACTGACCACATTGAGCAAGAGAATACACTGTGGTTAGTTCTCTAGCTATGCTGGGAACTCTGTGTGCTCTCCTCCAATGATCAATTGGTACCCGACCTGCACAACCATCCACTGGTATAATTATCAATATTTTGACCTTGACCCTAGCACTAACTCTGACATGGACCTAGATCAAATCTTGATCTAGCCCTTCCTTTTTTTTTTTTTTTTTTTTTAAAACCACTTAAGCTTCAGCTCTGGAATGTTTTTTATCCCTTTCATGACAAGCACATTTGGCCTGGCTATACCACACTGTGCTACTTTTAACTGGTAATTGCGCAGTTGTGCAATGCTGTACCCAAAAGAAAATTGAGAGTTTTTTTCTTTTGACAGTATTTGATCAACCCAACAACTTTTCACTTCTTAATAGGTGATTTAACAGTACTGATTGGCATATTCAAGGCTTTGGACATCTTTTTATGTCCTTTTCCATCTTTATAAAGTTCCATACCTTGTTACTCAGGGCTTTTGATAGTTCTTTTCTGATCCCCATATCTCAGTATGTAGCCTAGTCAGTGCTTCCACATAAGAGCTAACAAACTCATTGACTTTTTTTTACAATGACACTAATTGCAATTTAAAAAGCCACAGATGTGGGACATTGACCTCTGTCATTTTAACCTGTGTGTGTGTCACCTTGCGTGTCTGTACCAAGGCCAAACATTCCAGGGTATGTAAACTTTTGATCATGGCCATTTGGGTGATTTCTGTTATGATTTAAAAAGGAGCCAAACAACTATTTTTGATAATAAATGGCTTCATATGATCATCATCCTTCAATAAAAGAGCATTTTTTGGCATGATCAGTCATATTTTTAATATCAATGCCAAAATTTCACAATTTTTGCCAGGGTATGCAAACTGAGCACAACTGTATCTTGCAATGTATCTATCTTTCACTACATTCAGAAGAGGAAGTTAACACACGGGCAGGCTGCAGTGACTAAATTTAGTTCTGGGTCCCAATTGTTGGTATGAGACCCAGAGATCCTGGTCTCTGTGCTGGGAGTGCAGTGTGCAGCGCGCTCCCAGCACAGTGGTACACAAATATGCAGCCCCATGGATTAAGGCCCACTTCTGTGAGGCTGCATATATGCATATGGTCAGCGGGAAGGGGTTAAATATATGTAGCCTGGAGTGCTGTGGACTGTCTGTTCCCTACAACATAAATAGAATCTCCTTTTGCAGACCTTTATCCATCATGCCATACCATCGGGGACTGGCCCCAAATTTATTCTGTAACAGGAGTGTTTCCATTTTTTTGGTCTAACCCGTGTGCTTTTTTTTTTTTTTTTTTTTTTTATTTTTATTGGGGGGGGGGTTGCCACTTGTGCGTCCCCACTGAATACTTTTCCTCTTGCTCCAGCTCTGTCCCTGGCTGCAGCTCTTCTCTCCCTTTTTTTTCTTAGTCTCACAGGAGACTCAGGCAGCAGCAGGATTTATTGGCTCCTACTGCTGTCAGTCAAATCCTGCAAGGAGGGAGCAGGGGAGCATTGCAAAGCTGAGCTGCGCTGTGCATGTCTATGGATGCACACCACCTGGTTCGGGAGCGCCCCCCTATAGCACACCTCTTGCTTTTGTATAATTGGATTTTTTTTTTTTTTTTTTTTGTATGCAATACAATGGTAGCTTTTCACTCTATAATTTCCATATTGTTTCAGTGATGGTGGAATTCCTTTTGAAATGATGTGACTTATCACTTTTTCCATTAAGGGCGCTTGAGCTGGTGCCTGATATGTAACTTAGATCTGAACAAAGGCAGTGTGATTACATAGATGACACACAATGTTTGCCTTGTGACATGAAGTATCACTTACATTCCATTGCATAGATGACTCTATGCAGAGAGAATGTACAATCAAGATTCATCTGGGGTGTAACCTGTTAGTGAAAATGTCAGGTTTCTGACAATTGTGGCAATGTTGGATTCATCTGACATCCCTATGACAGTATTGTTCAATTGATGAATTCATGAAGTTCCTTACATCTAGTGTCATATTTCCCTGATTTTAGCTGGATTCTTTAATAGACTCTAGGGTTTTAGTAGTGGGAGTGATTTTGGCAGTTTTTGAAGCCACTGCTAGGGACGTGAGGCCTTTTTTTTTTTTTTTTTTCCTGACTCTAAATTCCCCTGCATGTTATCCTATGTGTCCATGTACACATAGGCTTTAAGCAGTGTTTTGTGGCAGGAGAGTTTAGTGGCAGAGAAAAAACCCACCGCCAGGGCGTCCTTGGCTGAAACAAAACGCTTGACGCGTTTGTAAATGTGTCTAAATTCTAGGCACGTTTCTAGCGCTTGAGCATTAATTTGTTTTACATTGGCAGAATAAATTATTTATTTTGGCCAATTAAATTAATGCCCAAACTTTTGACGCAGATTAACGCAGTAAACACGGTTACAAGTATCAGGCGTGGTTGTTGTTGTTTTTTTTTTTTTTTGTCCAAAATGCTGCTGGCTTCTAGGGTAATTAAAATTAACCATCTGTGTGCATGAGGCCTAAAAATTGTAATTTAACCCGTTTGTGACAAACACCTTGACATGCTAAAGTGTAAAGGATCCTCCTGCACTCGATGGAATGATAACTAATAATACAGCTGCTGTCACTTAACTAATACCAACAAGTGCAAGCAAAAAAACAAAAATAGTGAAGCTCTTATATCTCATAAATAAAGTGCATTCAAAAAAGGTAATAAAAATGAATTAATATAAATCTGATACTCCTGTGTGACAAATCTATATAATAAACACTAATACCTCCCTCTGGTGGGAGAAAAATAGTGCAACCGAATGTAATTAAGCTTTAGTGATTCAACACACACTATAAAAAAAAAAAAACTTCTTATACTGTGCATATAACAAATTTCAATACATAACCAAATGTGAATAAATTAGTGAATATAAAATTATCCACATAAAAATAGTGCCTAATTCATACACATTTCATATACATCATAAGTGAGAGAAAAAATGTCCATGCATGTGACTCTGTGCTTTTATAAAACACACGTGATCTCCACTTCTAGGTGCAAATAATCTCCTCCAAATGGCAGCAATGCCTGCTCACCTCCCCTCCTTGACCCACACAGGGCCCCAAAGCAGTTTCCACCTCAGTGGTGTATCTCCTCTGGCAGACTCCTTATTTCTCCTCTCTTATTCAGACTCATAGACATAACTTTCCATAGTGTAGTATATTTATTAAGAAAGGGTAAAACACCACAAATAATTACTCACATGGTCCTCTTGGTTAACAAGCGTTTTTACCACAACCTATGGGTAAATCTGCATGCACTGGGGAATCCAATATGGCCGCGGCGTCCGGGCATGCGTCACCAGGAATGACGAACCGATGCGTTGCGTCACGTGCGTCGTGACTTCATCCAACCTTGGCATGTTTTCGTAAAGCTCTATGTATCATTGCAACTACTTGGTATATCCAGGTGAAATCTACCTTGTCTTTTTCAGAAAAAAATTTGGGCTTTCATCATTTGGTGGTAAATGGTAATGGATATTATCACTAATTATCAAAGGAAAACTGGCTCAAAATAGTTTGTTTTTATTAATTGTATCTGCAGATATCTTGCCATTACTATGACCTACCACCAGAAAACAACTCAAAACAAATTCTCCTTCTCCTGACAATTTCATATGTGTTTGTACCTGTAGTGGGGCCAAGAAACAATAGTGTGCATCACAGGGGTGGGCTGTACAGTGACTGGTCACTGTGATAGCCAATCGGAGGTTATCACAGCGATTATGTGCTCAACAGCTGGCCCAATGGAAGGATACCCACTTTGGTAATATGTGCATATGTTTCCTGGGAGGGGGTTAATGTGACATATGCCATTACTGTATCTTAATAATAATTATATAATTGTTTTCTATATATGACTTTTAATTACATGTTGGCATCTGCCCCCATCCGTTACATTTTGGGTATGGAAAGGGATGCGTTCATGACAGATACTAGTTATATTGCCCTGTTTGAGACTGGAGCCTTTTTTGAAAGTTGTCCATTGTTCTACCCTGCATTCTTCTTCCCCCGCATACTGCCTGCTGTCATACCTTCTGTAGCCCTCTCCCACGCATACTGCTCATTATCATACTGTTACTGACGAAATTCTTTCCATACTTCTCCAGGGCACATACTGGCACCCATCATACCTTATATATTCTTATCCTGCACATATTGTCTCCTGTCATACTCTCCTGCACAAGCTTCTCAATGTCCTACCCTCCACATTTCTTCTCTGCAGTGACCGCCTATGGTCATATCCTCCACACTCCTCTCCTGCATGTATTTCCCACCGTCATGCCTCATGTGTTCTCTCCAGCACATACTACCTCTTGTCATACCTTCTACACTTTTCTCACATAAACATCCTGCTTTCACACGTTCCACAGTCCTCTGCAGACACTGCCTGCAGTCATATCCTCCTTATTCCTCCTCTGAACATAATACAGGTTAAGACACTTCTAGCATTGTCTATAATATCTTCAACATTTCCAGTTCTAGAATGTGTACACTTTTTGCTAGATAAACTATTGAAAAAATATTAATATGAAACATGTTAATGTGGAGTTTTGATAACTGCCTTCTAAGCACAGATAACCTGTATCTATATCCAAAAATAGAACCCCTGTCCAGTTTTATGCTTTCTGAGGCTACGTTCGAGAGATTTCATCTCACTTTCTGTTCTGGGCACAACATTTACCTGGTATGAAGTAAGGTTTCAGTAGGGATATCAACAACCGTAAAAAGCAGACAGTGGTTCTAGCATTCCCCTACTTAACTTCAGAAAGCATTTTTACTCCAGTCTGTGTTGCGGATTGAGAGATTTCCTCACATTTCCTAACCTGCCACAACCTTGTTGCTCAACAGGAGATGAAACAATTTCTCCATCAAAGCCTTTAACTGCAGTAAAACCTAATGGGAGTTTTAATCCTTCCACACGCTATAAAAAAAAAAAAATGTTTCGGTATAGGTACACTATGACTTTGTTCTGCTCAACCTTTGAGTACCTATTGGATATAATTTTAAAGAACATATTGTCTGTATATTTTTAATTTTAGTCACAGCAATGATATAGTTATTAGTTGACACTGTCATTCTATAATATAGGATCTGGTAAATTATGTTTAGTAATTAAATCGTGTTCTGTTGTTTTCTATAGGGAACTGTGGAGCTCCTTTGAGGTTGGACTTTGCCATTGTGGAAAGTCAATTTAGTGGCCAAGACAATTTTTCTGTTGGTGCTAATGTAAGTTATTCCTGCATACCTGGATACATCCGTGTTCCTGGAAGCAAAAATGTTATATACTGCTTGGATAATTCAACATGGTCAACTCCTGAAGTGTTCTGCCAGCGTAAGTACTTTGTACTATCTTTATTTTATTCCTAGAAGATTTTCTGTCTAATAGCAGCATGACTCTTGGTGCCATTGTGTCAGAAAACTCATAAACATATGGGAAATTCCACCTATAAAATCTATATACCCCCCTGTAAGTTTTTTTTTTTTTTCTTCAATGCATAACAATTTAATTCTGTTAAACAAAATAACACACAAAAATAACCCAATATGCACACATACGTAACATGTGAGTTGGCTATAGCTTTTGGGGTGTGTTTTTTTTTTTTTTTATTTTTTTTATTTTTTTTATTTTTTAATTTCCCAACTCCCCAGTATATAACCCAATACTTTAGTATATATCACTTTAAGTCAGTGTTTAGCAGATGTAACTTACAGCCTTGAGTTCTTGTGGAAAGGTTTCTATCAACTTTGTACATCTCAACACTGCCTTATTTTCCTATTCTTCTTTGCAAAACTCTTTAAGCTCTGGGAGATTGCATAGGGCCCGTGAGTAAACAGTATTTTACAAGTCCAGCCACAGAATCTCTATAGGGCTGAGATCTCAATTTTAACACAACCATTTTGTGAACAGTATTATTTCAAAGGAATCCGTACTTGTATAGCTCTGGCTTTGGGTCATTGTGTTAAGGGAAAACCATTCTTCTCACAAGGTTTAAGTTTTCTTGCAGCCTCCATTAGGTTTTCCTCCAGGATTATCCTTTATGTTGCATTCTTTCTTCACTGCATGCTTCTGCAGAAATAAAACCCCATAACAAGATGCTGCAGTCATAGGTGTCCACACAGGGCTTGCCGGATGTGCCTGAGCTCATCCTGTGCACACTATCATTATCACTCTGTGTGCTGGCGAGGAGATCAGAAAGATCACCCTCTGACCGGCTCTGCCATAAGAGAAGTGCTCCCACACGTCTTTCACTCTGCCGCCTGGGAAATGGGGAAGATCTCCCACTGAGTTGTGGAAGCACTTCTTTCACTCTGAGTCTGCAGGCAGGGAGATAATGTGCCAGCAGGGAGATCAGAAATATCTCCTTTCTGACCAGAGTTCCACAAGAGTGGTTCCTGCTTTGCAAACGTTCAGAACACCCGGCAGGAGCTCACGTGACCCTACGCATAGCTCCCTGATTGGTTGGAAGCCAGGATCATGGGAATTCTGCAAAGAGCAGTAAGAAAAAGGTGATGGAGTGTGAATCCCAGATCCTTTACCTCCATTTTCCTTTCCAAGTTGTTTCAGCCTGTACTTAGGTTAATGCAGATGCAATGCAGATATTCTCTCTGCAAAATCTGACCTTTTGTTACCTGCCTAGCCTTTAGATTGGCAAATAAACCCCATTTGTGACAAACAGGTATACACACGCATGCGCGTGAACTTTGGGGTGCACACCCTAATGCGTTGGACTGCTCATACCTATGGCTGCTACATTTATCAAGATGTTTTTGCAGTTGCTTCTTAGGGTGTCAGGCATTTTTTCCTGCCTCTAAACTCCCCTGCATGTTATCCTATGTGTCCATGCACACATAGGCTTTTAGCAGCATTTATTAGCAGGCTTTTAAAGGCAGGAAAAAAAACACTGCCCGTGCGTCCAGCGACAGCAGCGTTTTGGCAGAAAAAGAACTATATACCACAAAAGAACCCCACACTTGCCAAAAGTGCTGCACAACAAGATTATACAAATATATGTACATGTGCAAAAATGCAAAATGTATGTGGTTAAAAATATTTTGTTTTTATAATTATACTGACAATTAAATTGAAAAATAAGAAAATAAAAAATCAAAAAATTGTGACCCTCTCCAGTAAATGTGAATATAAAGTCCTTAATAAATAACTGTCCCACGCTTGAAACAAATCTTCAATAATGGGCTTCAAATAATTGTAAACTATAAAAATAATTTACTGCCACCACCGCTCACCGCTACTGCTTACCTCAAACCTTGCCAGCAATCTGGGTTAGAATACTTCACCAGATGGGTAAACCACAAATATATCATATGCTTGATTTCTCAGGAAAAAAAGGCTAAATCATTTTTTTTTTCTAGAAAACTACATAGAGCTCCCAAATAAAAAAAAAAAAAAAAATTTATATATATATATATATATATATATATATATATATATATATATATATATATATATATATTTTTTTTTTTTTTTTTTTTTTTTTATTTTTTTTTTTTAAGCTGAGGCCCTAGAGAATAAAATGGTGGGTGTTGCATATTTTTGAGAACACCAACACTCTGTGCTGCACTTGCTAGATCTAATGCAATCTTGATTGGCAAGTGTATGGGGACTTGCAGTAATTGAAAATCCTCATCAGCATGTGGATCTACAAAACTGCATATAGGTAATAAAACCATTATCAATTTGTAATGGTATATACATTTTAAAATGTACACATGAAAAATAAATCTATACACTGCTCAAAAAAATTAAAGGAACATTTTGAAACCACATACCATCTCAATGGGGAAAATCTCATGTTGGAATTCTGTACTGAAATGGACTAGGCAATCTGTTAGAAACGTAAGGATGCCCCATCATTTCATGGAAATGAAAATTAGCAACCTACAGAGGACTGAATTCAAAGACACCCTGACAATCAAAGTGAAAAAATGATGCAGCAGGCTAGTCTATTTTGCTGCAATGTCATTGCAGCAACTCAAAATGGTAGTTTATATGGTTCCCACGTGCTTGTGTGCATGGCTGACAACATCGGGACATGCTGCTAATGAGATGACGGATGGTGTCTTGAGGTATTTCCTTCCAGATCTAGACCAGGGCATCACTGAGCTCATAGACAGTCTGAGGTGCAACCTGGTGGCATCGGATGGACTGAAACATGATATCCCAGAGGTGCTCTATTGGGTTTAGGTCAGGTGAGCGTGGGGGCCATTCAATGGTAACAATTCCTTCATCCTTCAGGAACTGCCTACATACTCTTGCCAAATGAGGCTGGGCATTGTCATGCACCAGGAGGAACACAGGACCCACTGCACCATTGTTGTCCATCTAGTGTACCTGTTAATTAAATTAACACCAAAGCAGCTGAAACTAATTACTAACCCCCTCTGCTACTTAACTGACCAAATCAATATCCCATGAGTTTAACTGACTTGATGCTATACTCTGATTAAAAAGTATTCCTTGAATTTGTTTGCTACTGTCCACCTGTGGAACTGTACCAAACAGTACCTAAAAATCCCCATATATGACACTTAAAATCCTTTACAGGTTAACAGTTTAGGGTTACATAGGTGGTCTGGAGCTAGAAATATTGCTCTCACTCTGATGTTTGCGGCGATACCTCACGTGTGTTGCGTGCTGTACTGACATATGCATTCACATTTGTTCACAAGCACAGGTGGACAGGGGTGCTTTTAATAAAATAGAAAAAAAAATGTTTAAAGTACAGTCTCTTTAATTTTTTCCATTAAATTGCTATAACAAGGGATGAACATCCTTAGTGGCAGCATGGCTGGTGAGATGGAGAGATTTGGGGTCTAACAGACCACAGACCTCTCTTCTGGCCTCCGATACAGCTGTCAGACACAGATCAGGCTGATCAGCTGCCGGTAACTTCCAGGTAAACAAGGAACCAAAACTGGAAGTGACTTATGCAGGCCATAGATGGGGAGAAAAACGGTCGATTTTTCGTCCGAAAATAAAACCGGCCGATTATCTTATCGTTAGTGGACGATTTTGTCGGCCGTTTTTCGTGTATTTTGGACTTTCAGATTATCGGTGATGTTGGAAAATTTTCGAAAAACGCCCGACTTTATCCTCATTGATGGTCAAAAACGAACGATCGTTTTCCGAAAAAGGATCACAAAGGCCACAAAATGACATAATTTCCCGTTATAGGTTACTCATTAATCGGCCGATTTTCGTAATAATTGGTGGTCAGGTAAGTTTTTTTTTTTAGACCGACCGATAGTTCGTTAATCGGCCGAAAATCTGCCGTTTTTCTCCCCATCTATGGCCTGCATAAGTCCTCATCGCTTTGAGTTTCTGATGTCACACAATGGGAGGAACAACATTAATTCCTTTTAACTGTGTGCCTGGAGCTGGATGCTGCGGTCACATCCATAGCGTCCCCCTTCCACCACCTGTAAAAGTAATCCAGTGGCCCTTTTGCTGCTCGGATTATTTTTACCAGTTTCAGAATTGCCGGCTGGAAACACTGATAACTCGCCCATTGCTCCAGTACGTCTCTGGATGGGAAGTGGTTAAAGTAGTTGTAAACTCTTACTTAGACAGTGAAGTGACTGGCCTCAGGTGGTACAGAGATGAAACCAATCCTCTTGCATAAAGTTGTACCTGTTTATCTGTAGCTTTTCTTCTGTAGATTTTTCTAAAAACACAAAGCTCAAATGATTTTTTTTTTTTTTCTCAAGTCTAGCAGCAGGGGGCAGGGATCTGACATCACACCCTTGCAGAGCTAGAGCACAGAGGTCACTGATAGTTGATTAGAGGGAAGGGGCACACCCCCTTTATTCAGGTTTACAGGCACATAGAAAAATACAGAGCTAAGCCTATGAGTCACCTGCTGTGGGCTGTCTCCCTCTAATCTGTTCAGTTCCAGAAAAACTGAAAGTGACTCATGCATATAGCAAAGAGAGGAATGACCAGAGAGGAACCACACTTGGTGCTTAGTGTTCAGGTTAGCACGCACTGTAGTGGGATGTGCTTTGTTCATTTTTCATGTCTGAGGTTTACAACTACTTTAATTATTACTTTATCTAGATAATCTTATCGCCCTTCTTCTTTCTTTTTTTTTTTTTCTTTTTTCTTGTTTTTGTGAAACCCAACATATAATGGGCTCAGCTTTTAATGTGTCTCAAAAAGAAAATGCCTGTCTTATCTAAAGTAAATTTACATTTTTGCCATATTACATTTTTTGCCAGTGGAGTTGTTGTGCATTTTGTGATATTTTTCTAATGCAAAATGCATTGAAGAAAAGAATGTGTGTTCATTAGGGCTTGTTCATATTAATGTGCTTCGTTAGGATACACTGAAAAAATTACTATTCAGCGGTTGCTTTATACAGCTAGTTTTACATTTCAAAATATATAGTGCATGCTTTTTGTCAGCTGCTTCACTCCGAGGTCTGAATCTACAGTTTGTTTGTTTTTTGTGTTTTTTGTGTTTTTTTTTTTTGTCTCATTGGATTACAACTGGGTCGCAATATTTATAAGTGTGGCAATAAAGAATCTATACTGAGCTAGTCTGGCTTCCTTGAGTCAGTTCCTGTGGATTGCTGCACTTCTCATTTTAAAGCTAAACTCTAGAAGTGCATTGAAACTCCATCCTATGCAGCTCTGCAGACATTTAAACATCATGAATTGTATTTTTATATATACAAAGCGTGTAAGGACCTGAATTTTGTTTTGGCATGAGCCTCTTGCAGTTCCTGTACAGTAGAGCTCAGACTAAGGAAAAGCAGCACAAGGAGCAAGTCAGCTGTAGTTAGGTGCTCATGTGCTAACAAGGAGCATGCTGGCAGTACAGTGCAAGATGAAAGATGAGCTCATCAGTCTATTTCTCTTTTCACTGTTCAGTAACATGTTTGGGGAGGTACCAGTCCTCTGTATATTGCCTAACTGCAGTAGAAAAAAATCAGGTCTGCTGCAGAGTTTATGTAAATGTGAGGGCTGAAAGGACATAATATAAAATCTTTAGCAGGTATAAAAGCCACCAAATATCTAACCATCAGGGTTGCCAACCATATAGAAATTTTACAGACCGTTTGTAAATATCAGCCTATGTATAAACTGTCCATAAATGTCTGTTTATGGACATCGTTTACAAAAAAGCAAACATTTGGCATGCACAGTTCTGAAGCATGCCATGCTTTGGCTGTGGACGGGCACCCAGTGACATAATGGCACCACTGGGCACTTTTTTTTTTTTTTTTTTTTTTGTGAATTGCAGCAGGGCTGTGGGAGTGGGTGCACCACAGGGGCTAGAGAGGACTGGTGGTAGAAGGCAGACTGAGACTTGGTGATGGCTCTGCATAGTAGCAATGAGCCTCCCAGAGGACCAGATGACTAAGCTGCACCCGAGGCCGAGCGAGCAAGCATTCTCTCATGGAAGTCAATGTCATATTACTACAGACAGGCCACGCAGTCACTCTGGGGGGATCACTGATGTAAGGAGGGAGGGAATACACAAAGGTAAGGGGGGGGGACGCTGATATAAAGCTTCCCCTATATCAGTTACCCCCTCCTTACCACACACACGTTTTCCCCCTAAATTAGTGTTCTCAGAGTTCCCATTTTACATCAGTCTGCAGAATTGCGGACAATGATGTAAGGGGAAGTTGCTCTGATGAACAGAGACCACCTTACATCAGAGTTCCCCTTTACATCCAAGATGGTCTGCAGCTCTCCCCTTTATTTTGGGATCCACAGTGTTCCCCTTTACATCAGGGTAAGCAGATGTAAGGGAGAGCTCCCTGGACTCTGATGTAAAGGGGAACTCTGTGAACTAATATAAGGGGGAACTTTGTGGACTAATGTAAAGAGGGAACACTGGAGTCTGATATAAAGGGGAACTCTGTGCACTGTGATTTAAAGGGAAGCTTCTGTGGACTCTTGTGTAAGGGCTGGCTCTGGTGACCAGAGGCCCTTTTATCCTTAGAGTTTCCTTTTACACCAGAGTCTCCAGCATTCCCCCTTACATCAAACTCCACAGCTTTCTCCTTTACAGTGAAAGGGGGAACTCTGTGGACTCTGGTGTAAAGGGGAACCCTGCAGGATCTGATGTAAGGGGGAACTCTGTGCTGGTTTATTTACCTGACTTTCATGTAAAAGGAGAAATGTTTTTTGCCTTTGTTATACCTTCAGCACATTGCTAAGTACACTAACTACATGTTTGTAGCTTAAATATTGGTATTTACACTGAAAATGGGTTATTTTTGGCTATCTTTTTAACTGTAAAAAAAAAAAAAAAAAGTTTGTCATGTCCATAGTAAAAAATTGGCTCTGTCATCAATTGTATGTGTCTTGTCAGGAGAAACAAAACGTAATTCTCCAGTAAATCTTTTTGTGTTTATCAGTAAATTTCACTTCGAGAGGTTGGAAACTCTGGAAATCCTTAGCTATTTGCTTTAGTGCTTTAAACGCTTCCCCGCCACTCTATAGTAGAACTACTGCTACAGGACGGCAGGGCTGCGCGAAATCATGTGTTGTATGCCATGCCACCATTGGTGGCTATAGATGTCAATCACTGGGTCCCGGCTGGAGATTCCCCGCCGGCACCCAGTAATTGCCGAGTAACACTGATATGGGAGAGACCTGTGTGTAAACACAGGTCTCTCTCCTGCCAGTAAGAACATGCTGCTTTGTAGTTTTTCTGCACAGCAGCATGTTTCCCCAGTAAAACACACACAGCACATTATGTAAAACGGCACACAGTTAACCCTTTCATTGCCCCAGATGTTAACCCCTTCCTGCCCAGTGTCATTAGTACAGTGTCAGTGCTTTTATTAGCACTGATCACTGTATTGTCAGTGGCAGTTAGTCAGTTCCCACCCAGTGTCAGAATGCCTGCTGCAGTCCAGCTATAAGTCACTGATTGCCGCCATTACTAGTAGAAAAATAAATAAATAAAAATTCCAGTATCTATACCGCCATTTGTAGACACTGTAGCTTTCACTTAAACCAATTAATTTACACATATTGGGATTTTATTTAACAGACGTAGCAGAATACATTGATTTTTTTTTTTTTTTGTTTTTTACTGGATATGTTTCATAGCAAAAAGTAAAAAATATATATATATTTTTTTTCAAACTTGTCAGTCTTTTTTTTTTTTTGTTTATAGCGCAAAAAATGAAAACCGCACAGATGATCAAATACCACCAAAAGAAAGTTCTATTCTATTTGTGGAGGGGAAAATAGACATAGATTTTATTTATGTACAGATTGCTTGACCGTGCAATTATCAAAGTAATGCAGCGCCATATTGCAAAAAAATGGCCTTGTCAGGAAGGGGGGAAAATACTCTGGAGAGCAAGTGGTTAATACTTTTTTTTTTTTTTTTTTTTCTTTCACCATTTATTGAATATTTCTGTAGAAGTTTCTTCTTTGAACCTATGTTACAGAATTTCAATACATTTCTTCTAATATGACTTATTTTCCATGCTAATGTTTACACATATATATCAGTTTGTCTTGTGAACAGATGTAAACAAGAATATTACATTTTTATATATCAATTATGCAGGGAGAAGTTGTCCATACCCTGGAGATACATTAAACGGAGATGTGCACATCGACAATCTGCTCTTTGGATCTAGAGTAAATTACACATGTCATACTGGGTGAGTGTTCTTTTTATAATTTTATTAAATTCACTAAGCTATAATGCATGTGTGTAGTGTTTTGCGGTGTATTTGCTGATCCTGCTCCTCTAGTTTCTTGCTGTGGAGTGATCTCAACTGTGCTCCGCCTGCCACCTGTATGCATAGATAAGTAGTTGGAACCCGGTGCTTGTCTAGCGGCAACAGCACCTAAAGCCTTTGCCCTTGGCGCTATGTGCCCCGCAGCTGCACTACACTCCTCCTGAGTAACTTATCCTGCTTTTCCACAGCTACTGTTCTATCAGGTACTGTCAAGGAGGGGGATTTTGGGGTGAGAGTAGAGCACTGTGACGGGGGAGGGGGCAATTTGGAGGATTAGTTGAGCACCCCTGGGCCCTGCACTGTGTATGCAGCGCACCCCTGGGCCCTGCACTGTGTATGCAGCGCACCCCTGGGCCCTGAACTGTATATGCAGCGCACCCCTGGGCCCTGCACTCTGTACGTAACACACACTCCTGGTAATGTTTGCTTAAGACCCTCCCACTGTTGGTGCAGGACATGATACTGCTGCCTCCTGAATGTTGTTGTTTTGTTTTGTTTTTTTTGTTTTTTTTTTCTCCCTACCGAATGGGATTTTTGCATTGAAATACTGTGTCACAACCCCAAGCTTTTGTCTTCTATGCAGCCCCATTGAGCTCAATGGGCAAGTTTGACAGGTGATGCTGCCTGTGAAACTTGACATGTCGAGTTAAAATTGCCACTCTGTGAAGCTAAGTATTGAGGCCATGGCGCTGTGTACTCACCCAAGCAACTGCTATGTTCATTTAGAGGTAGGTGGTCAGGAAGTTGTTCTGTTTATTCATCCTTTTAGGTAAGTCCTATTACATAATCTGGTCATTGCTCTCTTTTGGCATGCATAACCGAACTTGTTTTTCAGCTGTATCAGGGTGGCTGATAATTTGTCATGCTGTGTTTACTTTTATATGTAAACCAGACGAATGACCTGTTATGGGCATTGTCAGTGTTTACAGATTTGTGTTTATACACTTTAAATATCTATTGTTTTGGGGGGCCGTGGCCAGTATGTGAGCTGGACTGGACGCAGGACTCTGGAGCTCTGATCCTGTATTGCTTCCTTCACCCTTCATTGAGCTCTGATTTTTAATTCAGGATCGGGAACCCTGATATAACACTCCAGCACACTTCAGGTACCTTTTTTGAGGTTCGGCCATTGCTCTTCTTGTTCCGTGGCCATCTTAACCACACGGTCAGTCACATCGACTATGTCTGTGGGCATGCAGACCTCCCCGGGCGCCAGCATTGATGGGACCCTGTCCACTGCAGACCTCCTGGTGGCGATTACAGCCTGGAAAGAGTTTTCCTGGCAATGGACATTAGCTTGCTTCAGCATGACCTGGACAAATTCCGCTCCAGGGCCATGGAGTGGAGGGGCGTGTCTCCGCAATGGAGGATACGGTCCGGGCAGACTCCAGAGATCTTCGGGCCCTTAAGCTGCAAGTCACAGCGCTACAGGCTGCCACAGAAAACCGGCTGAGAAGAAACCACAGCAGCATCCTCTGTCTCCTGGAAATGGCCAAGGGAACCAAACCGGTGGAGTTTGCTGAACTGCTGACTTCCCTCTTTGACCTTACCAACATGCCATCTACGTTCATGGTGAAACTGGCACACAGGGTGCCTCCTACATCCATTGTCCCTGGAGTTCCGTTGAGGCCCTTCCTCCTCTGCTTGCTAAACTAGAGACTGGGACTGGATCCTAGTGGCAACAAAAAATCACCTATGAAAACACCAAGCTCCTACTATTCTCAAATTACTTGCCGGAGATACAACACCGCAGATCCTTCACTGAGATCAACAAATGCCTACAGAAAAAGGAAACAAATTCAGCTGCCTCTATCCAAGCAGGCTGCCCATCACGGATGTAGACCGGGTCTTGTTTTTTGCCACCCCGGAGGCTGCCTCTGACTGGCTGGATACTTACTAGCAGCTGCCTGGTCCCTAGGCCTACGCGTTTGTCTGCTTCATGGTTTCTGCAAATATCCCAGCTCATTACTTTCTTTTTCTTCCTGAACTGCTTTTTTTTTTTTCCCTCCTCCACAGGCGCTCCAACCCACCTTTCCTTACCTTCACTTCAGTGGACTGTTTTGTACCCATTTCAAAAGTTGTGCCTTGCTGTTGTCACCATAGTGACTGTTCTACATTGCTCTTTGTTTTCCTTGGCTCCCCCCTCCCTGTGGACGTTTCCTTGCCTTCAGGACCTATCTTTGTTTTGGAGTTTGGCTCCTGGTTATCCTCAGGGACTGCTACTGGACATAGTGTAATTACTGTTACCAGTCATTGTTCTTTGTTATTGAGTACAGGCCCTTCCCTGCCTCTCTTCTGAGTTTTATAGAGGATGAGGCTGCGGCAGGGCAGGGTATGCACTTCGTTGCAAATGGTCAGTTATATTGTTTTATGATTTGGTTTTGGTGTTGGCCTGGCTCAGTTTTGTTGCACATTTTGTTGTCCATACCGTCTATGCGTAATGCACCCCTAAAGTCATATCCAGTTTTCTCATGGTCTCACAGGCTTGTGACTTATTTACGGTCATGTCCTGAAATGTCCGCAGCCTCAATTCCAAATTTAAAAGCGCTCTGCTTTTCCAATATATTAAATTGCATACTGCCCATATGTTACTACTCCAAGAAACTCATCTCATGGGCAATAAAATTTTGCCTTTAAAAAAAAAACCTTGGGTCCAAAAGGCCTTTCTACCATCTGTTTTTCTAGTTTTGCTATTACTTGGGCATGTTTGTTCAGTTTCCCTTCAGTCTCCTTTACTGGTGATAAAACTTACCCCAGATCTTTATGTATTATCTCCATCTCCTGTTTTATGGATCATTCCAGTTTCATAAACATATCTGCTATATCAGATTTAGTTGGCATCTGTGAGGTCCTCTCTTGCTCTTCAGAGTTCTCGATAACCGACTCATTTTCTACATCTTCAACTTCTACACTTTTGACTGGTATTAGATACTCCCAGAGACAATCTGGAGCGATCGCCATTGATGTTTTCCGTCTCCCGTCTTCCACTCATTCCTTGTTGTCTCTCTGGGGTTTTTCCCTCAATTTTTTTTTTCTTGTGTAGGTATATATTTTTAGATTGTTTGTTTGTTTGGGGTGGCTTGGACCCTCCCCCTTTTTTGCCGCTTTACTTTTCATGGTGTTAATATTTTTCTATTTTTCCTAGGCCAGAGGGTTACTTATACAGGGCAAACTAGAGTTGAGCCCATCCAGGGATAATGTCCTTTGAGTCTTTCCTTCCACCAATTTCCTCCCTAGGGGTCTCTGGATTATTTTTCTCATGTGTCTGTTTCTACTCCTCCTGGACCCCCCCTGGGTAACCCCCTTATGGTCTTTAAACAGTGCTAGTTCATTTTTATAAGTTTTGACTCCCTGTCCTCTGTAGCCCCTCATTCACCTCCTCAATGCCACTTTCTTCCACTTTAACTAGAGTGACTGCTGATGGCTTTCTTTCTCCCGCAGGGGTTTCTAGCGCGATCGAGCGGTCAAAATCCCCTGTCTACTGAAGTTCATATTGGTGACCATTGATAGCTGTTTAATGTCTATTAATGACCGTTGGCTATTAGGTGGTTCTCCCACTGTGGAGTTCTGTGGGTCCTCGGCAGTCCTGTGGTGGATGGATCCCCTTCTCTGTGATGGGCCGGCTGGTCTCTCCAAGAGGTCCTCTTCAGTGGCCACGTGACTGCCTGACATTCACAGCTCCAGACTCCGGCAGAGTCTATCTCCTCTCCAACCAGCCAGCTCCTCACCTCCTCAACTTGCCTCCTCCACTCGCCAGTTCAGGGGACACCGCTCTCCGGTCAGGCTCCCCCAAAGGGACAGCACCAATGCCCTGGGTAAGTCACGGCCTCCCGGGCATTACTATCTGGCAGGTCACAGGGAGCGCTTACTGTCAGGGAGCGCTCACATTGAGCTCCCTGTCGGCGCCATGTTCAGGCTCCTCCCCCTCCAGAAGGCTTTTCATGCTACATGCACTATATTTTGCTAGAAGGGTCTTTATTTTGATCTGATCCTTGTGTGGTTGAGGCAAATCATACAGACCCCCAAAGTAAATATGTCCTAATGGTGCTCACTGTATGGGGCATTCGATATGTTGCATCTATATATGCCCCCCTGCAATTTTGTATACTGGGCTGGAGAGAATTACACCTTACTGTCCACCATATATTTATGTATGGGAGACTTTAATGCTATTCTCTCACTGGATCGGGACAGACTAGTCTCGCCTAAACACTTCTCTGGTGACTTACTTACATGGGCCCAGACTGCAGGAGTCAAGGAGGTTTGGAGATGGAAGCATCCCTCCACCAGGTCCTACTCCTGTTTTTCCCTTTTTCATATAACTCCTCCTATATTCATTTGGCATTTGCAAATCCCTCCTTGTTAATTAAAGTTATAGATGCCATCTATTTGCCCAGAGGTCTCTCCGACCATTCTACTTTAGTACTAACTCTCTGTGACTCCTCCTCCAGAAACGTGTCTCCTTGGCATTTGGGCTTCCACTGGGTTACCCATCCCTGTATAGGTAAAAGACACACAGTGAGCGCTCTCAAAGAAACAGCAGCTGAACATCCAGGATAAACTCGTATAAAAATCCTTAGTAAAACATATACATATAAAAATGCAGCGCTGTAAAATGATCAAATCATGCAAATCAACACAATAATAGTCTTGAAAAGGTGCTCATCAATTCCTAGTGCCAATGGAAAGAATGCAAACTAACCAGAAGCGCATTTAAAATACGCATGTGTGTAAGAAATCCTGGAGATTCCCCTCTCTACCTCTGGTCAGAAAATGGATATGTGCTGAAATGGATGACGATAACTCCCTCTTGTGGGAAAACGAAATCCTGCAGTTCAGGAAGCTCCCAGAATAGGATATTCCTCTTCAGTGGAACCAGGGCTGGGATTGAAATCACTCTGTGGCTGTGAAATTGGGAGATAGACCTCTCACAGAGAACACAGAGAGATACTCATAGTGTAGTATATTACTTCAATTTATTTCAAAAAACCAAGTAAAACATATAATCAGGTGGCAAGTGAAAGTGACCCACTGACCCTCTTAAAATTATAGGTGGCCGCCGGGCCTCCACATGGCACCTGCGGTGTAGTGTCAACGACGTCCACAGGCTTCTCCTCATGCCATGTGGAGGCCTGGCAGCCACCTATACTTTTAAGAGGGTCAGTGGGTCACTTTCACTTGCCACCTGATTATATGTTTTACTTGGTTTTTGCTTTAGGTTTGCTTTCAGAGACAGAACATTCCTCCTTGTTGAGCCCCATCTCCTAGGAGGAGGTCCTCACGGCCATTCATTCCTTTCTAGCTGGGAAGTCTCCTGGTCCTGACAGACTCCTCATTGACGTCCCTGGTGAACTCTTGGCCACGATATGTGCTTCTTTATACATGAAATGTCTAGAGGGTGCACTTCCTGCTTCCATGGGTCATGCTTATATTGTCTAAATTTCTGAAACTCCAAAAGACCTTACGTCCTATGCCTCCTATAGGCCCTTTGCCCACCTCCATAACTATTTTAAGATCTTAACTAAGCTTCTTACCCTAAGACTCCAAGGTATATTAGCAATGGTCATTGATTCAGACCAAACTGTCTTCATGGCCTATAAGGCTACTGATATTACCCTCCGTAGGTTGTTTGCAAATCTTCATGCTCCACACAGCAACACACAGGGCGGTGGCCTCTCTTGACATAGAGAGGGCCCTTGCTTTGGGAGGTGCTTTGGAAAATGGGGTTTCCACTTGTTTTTATTAACTGGTTGAAGATCCTTTATAGCAACCCAACTGCAGCTGTGAAGTTGGGGGTGGACTGTCTGACTCCTTTACCTTGCACGTGGGAGCATGGCAGGTCTGCCTCTTCTCTCCAGTTCTGTTTGCTCTAGCCATGGAACTGGTTGCTGAAGCGTTCCGCTCCTCTTCCTTCTAAAGGTCTTTAGGTTGGCAGGCTGGAGGAGAGGGTAGCCCTGTATGCTGATGACCTTTTATTATTTCTCAATGATGCAGGCCCTTCTCTACAGGGAGCACGCCATATCCTGGAGTCGTAACCTTTGGTTACAGGTCTCTGAGTGAACTGGACTAAATCCTTACTGTTTCCAATAGACCCTGATGCCAAACGTATGGCCACAACAGATTTACCACTACATAGGGTTGAGCCGTTTACCTACCTGGGAGTAATTATTTCACCTAATGTTTCAGAATTTCTAGCCCCTAAATCTGAATCGGGTCATGAAGGCAGTTAAACTGAAGGCATGGGAGAACTTGCCGTTGTCTCTACTTAGCAGTAAAAATTTAGTCAAAATGAAAATCTTACCTAAATTTACCTACCTTTTTCAGAAACTCCCCCCAATGGATTCCCAAATCCTTCTTTGCACATCTGCATCTTTTCTTCTTTCATTTGAGGCTCCCAAACCCCCCGGTACAAGCTACCCACCCTCGTGTCCCCAATCTCAGGGAGGCCTGGTCATGCTGGATTGCCACAAGTACTTTATGGCCACCCAACTGGTTACTGCCGCCTGGTGGCTGACAAAACGAACCCATCCACCATGTTGAAGACAGCAGTAGTGCATTCTTTGGAGGCTCTCCAATTCCTTCTTTTTAGAGACCCCCAGGCCTCTTGCCCCTTGACCCCCTCAATAGTGACTACCCTACAAGCTTGGAGGGCAGGCCTTGCATCAGAACATTTCCCCAAGATAGCTGTTTCACCAAATGCTCCATTGTGGCTTATTCCCTCCCTACCCCATCTTTACAAGCTGCCTGATCCTGGAGCTTTGGCCAAATACCAAATCAAGTCTATATCTCAGATGGTTGTCAATGGTACGCTAAAATCCCTGGCCCAACTCTCCCAGGACTTAAACGTGCTTCCCACATTTATTATCTGAGGATGCAGCTGTCCCATGCCTTCCATTGCTCAGTTCCCCGGGACCCCCTCCACACACACCCCCCCCTTAACCGTTCTGCTACAGTCTACAGATAGATCTGATCGATTGTTTTAATTTCTAATTTAGGTTCTGTAATTTGTTTGAGGTTGTCAGTAAAAAATGTGGTCTATCAGTAAATTCATGTGTCAGTAAAAAAAAGTTGTGGGATGTTGGCAACCCTGACAAAACTGCCTATCTTCAGCAGTAGCTTTTGGATGCCATAATCCGCTGAACTGGAAGATTGCAGGGCCTGCCTGGAATGTGAGCTTGGGGCAATCTGCTCTGCATTGTGACATTTTCTAGACCTTTTTGTTTACTGTTAGTTGCAGAGTAATTTCCATGTCCACAGCCATGGCACACCCTTTGGTGTGACCTAGTTTCTGGAGACTCGTTTATGAGTTTGCAGTGTGGGCCAAGCATTCAGTGCTACTACATTTATTAGAACCATTGGGTGCCATTATTGCACCTGTGTTCTGTTGGTTTCAATGGAAAGTGTTGCGTTACTAGCTGGAGTGTTGTGCTTTCTGTAGCCATTGATTAAACCTGTGCATGATTTTTTGGCACTCTGGCCTGTGTACAAAACTGATAATTGTATAATATGTTAGGGATGTTTGCCTTCTAGGCCCTAAGACGGGAAGGCAGTTCGACACCTCTTATAGCCCCTCCACTGTACTTCTTTTGTATGAGAATTTGATGTTGGTGTGTGTTTTTTCTTTCTTAAAAGAGAGAGTTTTCCTTTCATTTTGTTCTTCTAGTAGGTGGTAAAAAATTTGAGATAACCTTAACTGTGGCAACTGTGTCTAGACCAGTGTTTCTCAACCTTTTTTCAGTCAAGGCACCCTTTAAAATTCTGCACAGTCTTGAGGCACCCCATTCTAAAATGTAAACCCTAAACTAAAAGTTTTACAGAATGCAGCAGCATCCACAGATGCAGGACACCCAACTTTAGAGGTGATTTAGTCTTACAAAGCACACTGGTGCTATTCCACTTTTTTTTTTTTTTTTTTTTTTTTTCCCCATAGGTGCAAAAAAGGATGCTGTGCAGGCGCCTAATGTCCTTATCAACCAATGACATCATTGGTTGTTAGGATGCTGGTGGCTAGGAGGTTATAACGGTGTACAATGAAAACCCATGGCTTGGTGTAATCAAAAGGCAGGCTTGATCAACCATCTAGCTTGTATACAATTTTTTTTGGGAATTTTTTTTGGCATGTTGCCAAGGCAAACCTGAAGAGACCTGAAGGCACCCTGGTTGAAAGGCTGCTCTAGACCAGGGGTCTCCAAACTATGACCCTCCAGCTGTTGAAATACTAAAAGTCCCATCATTCCTCTACCTCTGGGAGTCTTGCCTGTGGCTGTCAGTCTTGCAAGGCCTCATGGGACTTGTAGTTCCTCAACACATAGAGGGCCATATTTTGGAGACCCTTGCTCTAGACTATAGAAATAAAGCTATTACTCATTCTTGAAGTTGACTTTAGTTTATTTCTGAGCTCTTAACATACTTTAGAAATCAGGTTCGATGTATGGAGCAAATCAACCACATAACTTTCTGGTAAGGTTTATTATGCCTTTTCCTGTTTTCCTTGACTGTTGGCCCCTATATACATTAAAGAGAAGTGGTAAGGGTCAAACTACACACCCACTAGGAAGAGGTCTTGTCTGTTGCATACACAGGAGTTGCATCATGAGTGACCATCCAATGAAGAGAAGAGTGCTATGGTAGCTGGAGTAGTGTGGAATAATAGTGAACTGTCAGTGCTTGATGAGGACAAACACAGAAGTCTGCCATAATGTAGAGTACAAGTATGCTGACTATACTTGCACAATAAGGCAAGAACTCTCCCTAGAGTAGGACTTTTGTAAGTGCATGTTTCTGTTCTGTCTGTATATAGGGGATTAAAGGAGACCTATTAAAAGAGATCCTTGTAATTTTGCCACTTTTATGTAAAAATTAATTTCATGAATGCATTACCCATATACTCTGCTGTCTGTCATTCAGTTTTAACCTTAGTGGATTCAGTATTGCTATCTCCTATTTCTATTTTATCATAAGTACCTTTCATTTAATATTTCAGTTACAATATGATATCCAAAAAGAATTACAGAGACTGTCAAGCAGATGGAAGTTGGAGTAATGAAGTCCCTGAATGCCAAGGTAAAACCAGACATTCTGGGGTGTAACAATATGGGTCTTATAGAAATAACAGCCTTTTTTTTTTCTTAATACAGCTAAACTGTATTTGGGTACCACAAACAAAAATGCTATTTTAATATTATATTTAATTTTTAATATTCAAAGAAAACTAACCCAACCATGCTTTATTTTTGAGGGGCTCTATACTAAACTTAACAATTGTTCAAATTACTATACATATACTTTAATAAATAATACCACGTATGACAAAATACAAGTGTTCATAAATTAAGTATGTCGACAGTCCTTTCTACATGTAAATATCTCCAATAAGCTTCTTCAGCTGGGGCGGATCCGTCAGCGTGATCCGTTTGCTCAGTGGGGGATCTCTCCGCTGATCCCCGCTGAGCAAGCGGATGACAGGTCTTTGTCCACTCTGCTGCTGTATTGTTAGCACTTCAACACCACTGCTCATGGTTACCTATGCTTTGTTTATGCATTAAGATGATTTTAACCTGACGTCCTTTGGGATCAAGCCTCGCATGGGGCCGCACTGTGGTGAAATCCTTCACTGGCTGTGTACCTCGGACATAGCCAATAACAGATCTGTGTACCAGCCTGTTGCCAGTACCATATGACCACTGTGGCCAATCACAGCAGGTCACGTGACAATTGTAAACAAAGGATGACTTCCTTTCATGCCATCCATTGTATAAAATTGTCACTTGCTGCGATTGGTAAAAATGATCACATGTACAAACTGGGCCAATCACAGCACATTTGTGTCATGTGATTAGCTTTGGGCAATCGCAGCTAGACACAAAAAATCCCTGAATGAATCAATTTCACTCAGTTACATGGTTGATTATAGCAAATAAATTATTTGCTATAAGCAATCATAATGTGTGCATAAAAAAAAATATATACACACACTGATCACTTTCCAGAGTAGTACAATGTTACTATGGTAATATTATGTTACTCATCTTCGATAAAATAATACTGTAATACCTCCCCCCCCAAAAAAAAAATTATGACAAAAAAATCACAACTGCAAAAAGCTTGCCATGCCTCTTAATAAATAGCTCAGACTGTCTACTGTGCAAAAAGGGGTAATTTGGTGGATATCTGTACTGTCCTGACAATTCTGGGCCTCAAGAAATTATTAAATGGGTACAACATTGCATGACCGCAGGATTGTCATTCAAAGTCTGAGTGCTGACAGCTTAAAATTGGCCTGGGCAGGCAGGGGGTAAAAGTTTGCGGTGATGAAAGACTGAATTTTATGGTTGCTAAATAAACCCTTTTTAACCACATGCTGACTGCCCAACCACAATATACTGCGGATGGGCGGTAGCTATAGGCAAAGCGACGTACCCATGCATCACCTTGCTCTTCCAGTTTTAGAGAGCCTAACCCCCGCTGTCATTCGCTGCAGAAGATGTACACTATATTGACAAAAGTATTGGGGCGCCTGCCTTTACACACACAAACTTTAATGGCATCCCAGCCTTAGTCCGTAGGGTTCAATATTGAGTTGGCCACCCTTTTACAGCTATAACAGCTTCAACTCTTCTGGGAAGGCTGTCCACAAGGTTTAGGAGTGTCTATGGTAATGTTTGACCATTCTTCCAGAAGCGCATTTGTGAGGTTAGGCACTGTTGGACGAGAAGCCCTGGCACGCAGTCTCTGCTCTAATTCATCCCAAAGGTGTTCTACTGGGTTGAGGTGAAGACTTGGTACAGGCCAGTCAAGTTCCTCCACCCCCAAACCTGCTCATACATGTCTTTGCGCACCATTGCACAAAGCAAGGTCCACAGTCATGTTGGAACAGGAAGGGGCCATCCCCAAACTTTCCACAAAGTTGGGAGCATGAAATTGTCCAAAATGTTTTGGTATGCTGATGCCTTAAGAGTTCCCTTCAGTGAAACTAAGGAGCCAAGCCCAACCCCTAAACAACAACCCCACACCATAATCCCCCTTCCACCAAACTTTACACTTGGCACAATGCAGTCAGGCAAGTACTGTTCTCCTGGCAACTTTAAACACAGACCCATCCATCGGATTGCCAGGCAGAGGAGTGTCATTCGTCACTCCAGAGAACACGTCTCCACTGCTCTAGAGTCCAGCGACGGCGTGCTTTACACCACTGCATCTGATGCTTTGCATTGCACTTGGTGATGTAAGGCTTGGATATAGCTGCTCGGTCATGGAAACCCAGTCCATGGAGCTCTCTACACACTGTTGTGCTAATCTGAAGGCCACACGAAGTTTGGAGATCTTTAGCTGTTGACTCTGGAGACAGTTGGCGACTTCTGCACGCTGTGCACTTCAGCATGTGCTGACCCTGCGCTGTCATTTTTAGTTGATTTTCCCAGTTACACCCATTTTGTTATAATACCACTAACAGATGACTGTGAAATATTTAAAAGCAAGGAAATTTCACAGATGGACTTATTGCATAGGTGGCAACCTATCACAGTACCATGCTTGAATTCACTGAGCTCCTGAGAGCGACCCATTCTTTCACAAATGTTTGTAGAAGCAGTCTGCATGCCTAGGTGCTTGATTTTATACACCTGAGGCTATGGAGGTGATTGGAACACCTGAATCCAATGATTTGAAGGGGTGTCCCAATACTTTTCAAAATATACTGTATATCAGCAGGTCTAGGCCAATTATTTTTGTCCGGAACACTTCTGATCTACAGCAAATGGAGAAGCAGAGCCATGCCTTTAATTGTAAATACAGGCACATGAACTAACTGGATCTTCTTCCTGGAACCATTTTGTTCCAGGCAGAGAATAAAGACAAATTACACGTGAGTAAAAGCAGATCACTGCACTCACACACACGTTCGAGACATTTTAACCCTTTGATTGCCCTCCACCCTGCCAGTGCCATTAGTACAGTGTCAGTGTACAGTATTTTTCACTGTATTACTGCCACTAGCATCATGAAACCGCATCAGGGTCAGTTGGCATCCCTCCCAGCCAGGGTCAGCTAGTGTTAGATTGCCTGCACATTATCACACTCTCGTTATAGGTTTCTGATCACCGTCATTACTACTAGAGTGTTTGTACGGATCAATATATTGATCACGAACAGAACTATACCAGTGCCCCCTTAGTATTGGTGTACCCAAAAATGCAGTGTTAGTAGGATCAGCCCCATTCGCTGCCAGCACTTGCGTTTAGCCCCCCTCCCCCCAGCAGGAAGTGCAGTGTTAGTGTATTTCTTATCACTATCACCAATGATACATTGCACACAAAACCAGAGCGTTCGCAGAATCAGGCCTGAACTCTGCTGGCACTGGCATGTCAATTTTATTGTTAGCTGTTCAAGCAGTCCCTAACAGCCAGGTAACTTTTTCCTGTGAGTCGCACTAGATTTAGAGCCCAAAATGGCCCAAAAGAGGTACACTAGTGAAGAGGCCTACAGGATTCTGAGTAGTGGTACACCGAAATGAAAATTCTGGTGCCGAAAACGAAAATTCAAAATGCACTTGGCAGAAAACCAAAACCGAAATGCGCAGTTTTTAAAAATGAATATATATTTTTTTGGAAAATACACTTTGATTAAAAAAACAAAAAAGAACAATAAATACCCCAATTTTTTTGTAAAATATGAAAGACTATGTCACGGCGAGTAAATAAACAATGTCACACTGTAAAATTGCGTACGCTTGTGGAATGGCGTGAAACTATGGTACTTGGAAATCTCCATGGTTGATACTTTAAAAATTTCTACAAGTTAGCAGTGTAAAGTTACAGAGGAGGTCTAGTGCGAGAATCATTGCTCTTGCTGACATTCATGGCGATTTCTCACGTGTGTGGTTTGAACACCATTTACATATGTGGGCATGGCCACCACTACCTGTGAGCACGGGGGGACAGGGGCACTATTTTGTTTTATTTTTTTGTCTTTTTTGCACTGTCCTCTTTATAAAAAAAAAAAAAAAAATTTAATCACTTTCATACTTGTCACAAGAAATGCATGCATCCCAGAGGACACGGCGGAACACCGATCGCTGTACGGGACCTCTGTGTGAGGTCCCGATCATGTGATCACTGATTGGCTAGTCAGTGATTACATGAACAGTAGTAAGGAAGATGTCACTTCTGACATCATTGCTTACTACATGTGAAATCTGTGAATGATCACAGAGATCACATGGTAAAAGGCTATTCACAACAGCCTTGTGACAAGCTGTGACCAATCACAGCTCACACAGTATTTCTCAATGGCTGCAAGAATGCAGCCTGAGAGAAGAAGAAATGATTGATTTTACAGCCTTTATGGGTGTAAAAGCAATCAGTGTAAAAAAACAAAAACAAAAAAAAAACCTTTATCACCACCCACAAGTAGTACAGTGTCACTATAGTGACGCTGTACTGCTAGGGAGACAGTATGTTAGAGTAAGTGAATATAAAAAAAACCTCAATACCGGTAATATAAAAAAAATAAAAATTAAAAATTTTTTTGAAAAATTATTTTTGGTTAAACTAATTTTGGGTTATTTTTTATATATTTTTTTAATTTTTTTTACTAAAAATGTAACTGAATACATTTTTGGTCAATATTTATGAAGAGTTTTTTTTTTTTTTTTTTGCAAAATTTTATAAGACTTTTTTTTTCAAAATTTTTGGACATTTCATTTATATAGCAAAAAAAAATGCTAAAATATTCATATGGGTACAGTGTTGTATGACCGCGCAATTGTCATTCAAAGTGCGACAGCAATGAAATCTGAAAATTGGCCTGGACAGGAAGGGTGTAAAAGTGTCATGACATGAAGTGGCTAAAACAAAAATCAGTTTTGTCTTTGGATGTACTTGAATTCTTTTTCTCAGAAATCTAATTTTTCAGTTCTTTTTGTTTCTGCAGTTCAGATTTGTGCAGCTCCAGATGCTATTACAAATGGAACATTTGACCCTGTAAATGAAGAATATGAATACCAAAACGCTGTAACATACCAGTGCAATGACAAAAAATTTGCACTTATAGGACAAAATACAGTGTTTTGTACCGCTTATGGAAATTGGAGTTCTGATGCTCCTAAGTGTGTTGGTAAGTACAAGTAATGTTTTACATGGTATTTTCATGTCCACAAAAGGTTCAAGTTTTAGCCAATAGTCCTATATCTTCAGATCTTTTTAGTTTACTGCATTTCACAACATAAGCATGTTTGAAAATCATCAGAGCAGGGTGTCAAACTCTATTTCATCCCAGACCACATCAGCATTATGGTTGCCATGAAAGGGCAGGTTGTATCTGTAAGACTAGATGTCCAGAGCACCCCACCCCCTTACATCAGATTTCCCCCACACCATGAGAAGTCAAGAGTCCCCCACCCTCCCTTACATCACATTGCATCCCCCTTACCTTGTGCTGCTGCCAGGAGGAAGCTGGGGGTAGAACTGGGAAGCAGAATGTGCAGGGACCGGAGGAGGACCAAAAGAGGGCTGGAGTCAGTTGCCGGACTTTGCTGAATGCTGAGAACAGGGGAGGTGGAAATGAAGGGGTACTGAAGCTGCATTACGTGGCACAGGATCTGTAGGAGTTCTGTCTTCCACTCTGCTGCCAACATCTGAGAAGTGCAGGATATAGTGGAAGAGTTTAGCTTTAAATGTGTTACTGTATTTAAATCTGCTAGTACATCTAATACTACCCTTTCCTCCCCTAGATTGGCAATTCTGCTGTCCAAAGGTGCCCCTGTGCTCCATCTATTATTATTATTATACAGGATTTATATAGCGCCAACAGTTTGCGCAGCGCTTTACAATATAAGGGAGACAGTACAATTTTATAATGCATTTCGGTACAGAAGGAATGTGAGGAATCTATAGTGGGGGTACTTTAATATACTGTAGGAGGTGGCCAGATCACCAGGTGAAAACCGAGGGGGAAAAAATAAAGAAAACTAATGCAACCACCACATCTAATGATTGGTAAGCTTCAATATATTACAGTTTTGTCTTCCTTCACATCACACCCTTCCCCACAGTAGTGTCCTCTGCCCCCCGCAGTAGTGTACTGTCTCTCAGCCCCCTCCCAACTCCATAGTAGTGTCCCTTTTCTCCCCATAGTAGTGTATTCTATCCTCATCACTTCACAATGCACACACAAACACCAGTGTCCTAGTCTTACACTTCTACCTTATACAGGTGTACAGCAGAGCAGAGAGCAGGAGGCAACACAGTTCTGGACAGAGGGCAAGAGCTCAGCCAGGTGTTTATTATAGCTTGGCCAGGTGTTTGTTACTTGGTTGTGTTTTATTGATATGCGTTTCACATATAATTTGGATTTAGTGGCTCAGCCAGTTTTCCTATTAACCCCTGACTTTATTTGTTTCACAGATCTATTCATTTACACATTGAGTTTGACGCACTAGAGGGTGTTTATTAGTGTTTTGGGGGGTCATTAGGGGGCATTCCCGCCATCAAGAATTGGCAGGCAGATTAGGAGGAGTGATCCCTACACCCAGTCGTATTTTGTCCCCAACACTGGGGAACCCTGGATGTGAATTTTCTGGCATCCCACCAGAATATCCACATGTGGTTAAAGCACAGCTATTGGATAGTCCAGTATAATCCCTCCCACTCCCAGCATCCTCAGTTTTTTGCTAATGTTCTTTTAAGAGTAAATAAAATAAAAGTGCAGCGCTAGAAATTAAATAAATGTGACACAATAAAAAGTGATCAAAAAAAAGTCCCAAAGATGGCAGAAAATGATCACAGCTCCACCAAAAAAAGCACTGCTCCTCCACTGTACACCGATATCTGAGAGAAAAGATGCTCCCCACAGGGGATCAAGAAAAAAATGCCCATAGTGAAGTATAGTTAAAAGGTATTTATTAAAATGGGCAGGATGCATCCAGTACAAATGGCAAAAACACCAAACGAAACAAAGGACTAACCGTCCTGTCGGATGTAGTGGCTGCCGGAGCTCCACGATTGTGTCACATTTATTTAATTTCTAGCGCTGCACTTTTATTTTATTTTCATGTGAGGATTTTTTTGGTTATCCTGTGTGCCTTAGCTGCTTGTTTATTGAAAGCACTCACTTACTTATTCTCTGTTTTATTCTTTTCAGAGTACTGACATTTTCCCTGTACACTGAGAAACAAACCGTTTTTTTTTTTTTTCTTTTTTTCCCTTTTACTTTTTAATCTATTTTTATGTTAACTAGATTCTGCTGCAGAGCCAATGGAGGCTCATTTTTTTTGCAATAATAGAAAAAACTTTCTGTACTGCTATAGGTATAGATAGGACTATTGAAAAAAAGCTGCAAACACCTAGACCTTGACACCACTAGCACAAGGAAATAAAACAAATAAAATGGTGTTGCGCTAATATCAATAGTACGAAGGACACAATAATTCAAAGAGTGGGGAGACAGAAAAAATAACCCCAAAACAGAGGTTATAAGTGTAAAGGCCTGAATCCAGACCTAATTATGGTTGCCATAATTAGGTGCAATATGAACTGTGACAAAGACAAGGTGAGTAATAATCAGCGAGTGAACAAAAATACATATGTAAAGGCCTGAACCCAGACCAAACTAAGTGCAATATAGATTGTGATCAAATACAACGTGAACAATAGTCACCAAGTGAACATAAATAATGTATTCAACATAACAGGACTAGCACATCCTAAATAAAAGTGCACAAAAAACACCATGCAAAGAAAACTGCCAAAATCAAATGGCAAAAAATATGTGCAAAACAAATCATACAAGGTGCATGAAACTATAAATGCATCATAAATAACACATAAAAATGTAAAGGCCTGAACCCAGACCAAACTAAGTGCAATATAGATTGTGATGAAATACAACGTGCACAATAATCAACAAGTGAACATAAATGTATTCTACATAATAGGACTAACACGTCCTAAATAAAAATGGCACAAAAAGCGCCGTGCAAAGAAAACTATGACAATCAAAGCAAAGAACTATATGTGCAAAACTAATCATACATGGTGCATGAAACTAAAAATGCACCTTCTAATCAGGATTAAAACGCACAGTGGAAATAAATGTGCGTCAATAAGCACAAAAAATTATTAATGCAACGTGACATATAACAAATAATGAGTGACCATCAAACAGAAGTGATCATCAATTCGGCATAAAGTCCATGTAAATCGATCGCCAACTCCAATCGCACAAAGCAACTGGGTGAAATGAATGATAGATCCGTCACTGGCAAAATGCCTCCTCACCTCCACGCCAAGACCCCAAGGTGCCACACCGCTTTCAGGCACCACACTTCCAAGGCCCTTAATGATTCTATCATCTTGGATATCTATTATGTTATGTCACGTTTTAATATTACATTCTTTCCCAGGGATTGCATCACAATCTCTCAACGGTGACCTAGAAGTGACATTGTAATGCCACTTCCGGGTCAACACTAGAAGGGGATGGGAGCGGAGCGGACTTGCCTGCTCTTCTCCCTGCCCTCTAGCCGACGGCGAGCCGGGCCTGCAGATGGGTAATCGGAGCCCGGGAAACCTCACGGGGGGGGGGGGGGGGAAGGGGGGCGCAGAGAGGCTGGCACTGTGTGGAAGCGATCGCCCGCAGAGCTGCTGCAGAATGCTTCCACCTGACACCTTCCACCTGCTGCTTGCCTGAGCTAAAGCTAGAAAAAAACTACCTGCCCAGCGCCCGGAGCTACATGTCCCCAGTGTTGGACGTTAGGAATCCAACATCCCTGTATGTGTATATTTATGCATGTATAATATTTATTACATGCACACTGCTCAAAAAAAATTAAAGGAACACTTTGAAAACACATCAGATCTCAATGGGGAAAAATATCATGCTGGATATCTATACTGATGTGGACTGGAAAATGTGTTAGGAACGTAAAGATGCCCCATTGTTTGAAGGAAATGAAAATTATCAACCTACAGAGGACTAAATTCAAAGACCCCCCCCCCCCCCCGAACATCAAAGTGAAAAAATGATGCAGCAGGGTAGTCCATTTTGCTGAAATTTTATTGCAGCAACTCAAAATGGTACTCAGTAGTTCGTATAGGGAGTGTTAGGTTTATCCTTTATCCCTTTTTGCTGCTAGAGCCATTTTTGCTTTTTTTGCACTTTTTTAAAAAATAATTTTAGGCCTGAAGATTACACAAAACCCCCAAACATTATATATTTTCTGAAGGCAAAGACCCTAGAGAATAAAATGGTCATGGTTCCATTTTTATGTCACACGATATTACAGCAAAAGTCTAGGAAACACAAAATTTCAGTAAATACACTTAAATTAATGTTAGGGCACAAAAAAAGCAATACATTACCCTATTTTTTTGTAAAATATAAAAGATGAGGTTCCACCAAGTAAATAGATATTCAGCATGTCAAACCTTAAATTTGCGCACGCTCGTGAAATGACGACAAACTTCAGTACCCTATATTTTCTATAGGCGACCCTTTTAAAACCCCTCATAGGTCATCAGTATAGTGTTACGGAAGAGGTCTTAGTAGGTGCTAGAATTATTGTTCTCATTCTGGCGTGCTTGGCGATATATAATGTGTATCACAATGAACATTTTAATGCGTTGGCCACCCTGGCACGTGCTTTTACTTTTGTACGTGCGTATATGTGGGGGTCTCAATTTTTTTATTTTATGTTATGTGATTAGGTGCAACTTTGTTTTTTTTGTTTTTTTTAACTATTAAAAAATAAAGCTTTTTTTTTTTTTTTTCATCACATCTCATGATTTTTTGGTGACCGGTTCTCTTTAATGAGACATTCAGGGCCTAAAAGACCCTGCATCTCTCCCCTGTGCTCCCCTGAATGTAATGCAGTGTACATCACACTGCATTACATTCTTTCCTGGCCTCAATGGCCGGGAAATCTGTGAATGGGGACCTGGAAGTAATGTCAAACGTCACTTCCAGATCAGGACAATAAGGGGAGGGGAGCGGATGTGTTCGCTCTCCTCTTTCCCCTCTAGCTGCCACACTGAGCCGGTCCCGGGCCCACGGGGGCTGGCACCGTGGTGGACTGTGTGAAAGCAATCGGGTGGCAGTGCTGCCGTCCAAATGCTTTAATCTAAAGGGTGAGCTTTGCTGCTTGATAAAAAGTAAATTTTAGTGGTTCCAAAATAAATTACTGTATCACCCAATATATGGCTTCCATCCAGTAGCCAAGACATGCAGGCAAAAAAGGGGTTTGTGAAAAGAAATTCACAGAAAAGCGGCTACATTATGAACAGAATGCGATACGAAGAAAAATTTCCAAAAAATATGCTTTATTTCACATTAATAATTGACATATGGGCAATCGCCCTGATTTACCATCACCTCAGTATGAGACAATACACACAGACCTAAAACCATTAAAAATCACACCAAGACCGGTCTAGGTATGTGTGCTGCAAAGGCTATGACCGCAATAGTCTAAAGCACTTGCAGCACTGGCACATTTATACCATAGGTATGCAATATCACATGAGATATATAGATAGAGAGATATATATATATATATATATATATATATATATGCATATATCATTACCGTGTAGGTTACACCCCATAGAGGGGATTTTCCAAAAATTATACCAAAGGTATATCATATCACATGCATGCAAAACGACGGACACAGTATTAGTCAAAAGAGAGGCACAACCCTGAGCCTATAGAGGGCAATATATGGGTAAAACATAATATATGCAGTACGACCCTATGCCGGCACACGTGGTTGGGGCCCATTAATGTGTAATAAACGTAAATAGTAATAAGGATTCTTATAAATGAAAGAGTCCCTGTTGTTGCCTTGATGGAAAGATAGATGCAAATAGCAGAAATCTGCTTTAAACGGTTTCCTCACCACAGCATGTGGACTGCAAACCACTTTGGTGTTGGAAACAAGATGAGGCCCAGTAGATCTTCCGCCTGTTGCAATATATGTAGTATGCCTTGTTTCTATGTAAAGCACCATAATGTCCCCATCCTGTAATAAGACAAACGATATAAGGATAGTCACTGTAAGAGCTTTCACTCTATAGTAGATGTATATTATCATATAGATCGCAAGGAACCGATTTCAAATGTCCTGTAACAGTCCACTCACCACCTGTGCTATGGGTAGTAGAAAAAAGAAATCCTTCATAGGTACTGCAGTGTTGATCCAGGGAACCACCGCTTACATCAGCCGACATTTCGCGGGTTCCGACCTCTCCATGGCGCCTTTACAGCCTTTGCATGACTCATGGCATGTGAAAATGGCTACCTCCTTGTAGGTGGGCGTGCGTATCACCAGTGCGCATGACCGGAAGTGACGTATGCCGTCAACGCGTTTTGCCGATGGGCGTATCTCACTCACCTTGGTCCTGACTAAGCTGAGTGAGATACGCCCATCGGCGAAACGCGTTGACGTCATACGTCAGATACGTCACTTCCGGTCATGCGCACTGGTGATACGCACGCCCACCTACAAGGAGGTAGCCATTTTCACATGCCATGAGTCATGCAAAGGCTGTAAAGGCGCCATGGAGAGGTCGGAACCCGCGAAATGTCGGCTGATGTAAGCGGTGGTTCCCTGGATCAACACTGCAGTACCTATGAAGGATTTCTTTTTTCTACTACCCATAGCACAGGTGGTGAGTGGACTGTTACAGGACATTTGAAATCGGTTCCTTGCGATCTATATGATAATATACATCTACTATAGAGTGAAAGCTCTTACAGTGACTATCCTTATATCGTTTGTCTTATTACAGGATGGGGACATTATGGTGCTTTACATAGAAACAAGGCATACTACATATATTGCAACAGGCGGAAGATCTACTGGGCCTCATCTTGTTTCCAACACCAAAGTGGTTTGCAGTCCACATGCTGTGGTGAGGAAACCGTTTAAAGCAGATTTCTGCTATTTGCATCTATCTTTCCATCAAGGCAACAACAGGGACTCTTTCATTTATAAGAATCCTTATTACTATTTACGTTTATTACACATTAATGGGCCCC